>NW_013674555.1:0-6044 GCF_000517525.1 Limulus polyphemus
TAAGCTAGGGTTACATATTTTTCATCAGCGACACAAGTCATTTCTTATTAAAACTGGTTTATTCTTTCCGAATACAACTTTACGATACACTCAATTTCAACAGTCGCGCTATAACAAACGCTATAACGAACGTTAACTTTAACAATACTCTCTGACTGCAGTTCAATTTCTCACTACCTACTCACACTGTTCCGTCACGTTGTGACCATCTTATATATATACAAGACTAACACTATATCTAGTAATCTCCCGACAATTCACGAAGGTTCGAGAGAACGAGTGGCATGATACTAGTCACGTGTCCTCGCTGACGCAACAGATACTTAATTCTTATATGTGGATATGAATGGCACACACATACACATACAAAACCTAATGAAACAAACTTTTAATGTTCTGGATTTTCAATGACTGAATGTATTTCGTATTAATATCACAAGTATTGTTTATCTGGCATTCAATAACCCCCAAGTTTTAATAGCTTTACACACAAATAAAAATCACATAGACAACTAACGGTTTCAAGAGTGCATTGAACATAAATTGATTCTCCCATTTCGTAATAGATTTACAATGTTTTAGTTGAGATGTTAGTTAGCTAGACGGAGCTGCTAATGCTGATGATATAATGATCGAGAAATTTTGTGAAATATCAAGAAACAAGGATGCAGCTACAAATACGAGTAAACGATCGGCTAATAAAATGTGCCAGTTAGTTCAATGAGAGTTATCGTGTTTGTTCTATTATTCAGATACTCGGTAAGTTTTGTGTTTGGGTATTTAACGAAGCTAGTTATTAGGTTTTGTTACTGTTAGGTGTTACGTCTCGCAGTTTATACTGTTGTATTTGAGAATAAGCACATTTAATAAGCACATTTAATTGTGGAGTTAGTGGTGAAATGTTGTTTGTGCAATTAGGCATACAACTTAGCAGTGACGTATTTTCTGTGTTACAGCGTTTACCTGAGGTAAACCAGCCTCGAGAGAATAAAATAATAGTGTTTTAATCAATATACAAATAGTGTTTTAATCAATATACAAATAGTGTTTTAATTAATATAAAAATATTTGAATCTCATCCATTACTATCACAAGTATATAATTACTCCAGTTTTGAAAAAACAGTGACACAAAACGTTATTTATACGAAATATAACCGCCGTTGACAACTGACTGTGCGAATACTGATTATATATGTCGTCTATGGCGATTGGTGCGGCGAAGACAGTTCAGCCTATCAGCGTGCGTTAAACACCTTGGAAGTATATCGCTCATGATTACGATGCAAAGTAGGGTAGTAAATGCCAGATAGCGCTAATTTTGTATTGTTTATTATGTTAAATGCTAATTTATTTTTAGTTACGCATTTTTCATGATGATTTCGGATATTTTTTTATATGTCTTGATTACTGTTATACAAGTATATATATATATAAATGCAATAAACCAAAACCACCGGCCAGGATACGCCACTGCAACTTAGAAGTGAAAGTGGTTGTAAAATTAAATAATTTAAAATAACCCTTCCAACGATAGAAGACTTTATAACAACAGAATTGGTGGGGTATCTTTATTAAATCAAAAGTTATGCGGAATTTATAATTCTCGATTTGTTTTTCTCCATTATATTGTAATACGTTATTGTTAACTTCATACTTTGAAATTAACTATCCTATTATGTAATAATGAATTATACAAACGTTTTTACCCTTAAGCGTCTTTCACGTTCCAGTTACAATTTCTTGCCTCTATCGTGCACATTTTATATGACTTAAATAAATATTTTCTCTTTTTACCGTCAGGAGCATGATATAATAACTAACAGAAGAAACTAAGCTGTAAAATTTAATGTCACTGAAAATTGAAGTCAAAGATTTTTATCGATAACAGGGGTGTAATATTCAACTACTTCAAACAGTGGTTAATGTGAAGGGGTGGGGACTCCGATCCCTAACTTAGAAAATCGCTATATCGAACTATGAGCTAAGGGGTATTGAAACAATATTATAGAATAATGTTAAAGAGAATTTAACAGGATGAACGTTATTTGCTCCCCCTATGAGATCAATGCATGCAAAATAACACACGGGTGCATTGATTTTTATGTCAAATAATGGGTCACATCTGAACCAGTGGAACCTATTACCATATGTTTAGTCTAAATAACAAATTTGAGGCATCACTACTCGTTAATACCTGTCAAATGTTCCTGACATGTATAGACAGTTTTTTGTTTTAAAGAGATATATCTTATTGTAGACAATTTACAGTGGTTCTCAAACTTTTCAGGCTCGTGTACCAAGTTTGTTTAAACACTTTTTTTAAAAGTAAAAACCTAAGTCTAATTAAAAAAAAAGGTAGTAGCAAAAGTTAATGTTCTTAACACTTACTCATCAATGGGAAGGATATGATTTTTTTTTCGTCACAATTAAAGAACATTTCTGTCAATTTGAAGGGAAGAAAACACTGGTGAGTCTATGAAGGCGGAGGGTGATTCTAGAAGTGAGGAGAGTGGATGTATATGTACGTGGGAAGCTCAATTTAAACCTATTAAAAAATTTCATTTACCACAATTTGAAAATCCCTGACCTAATGGGTTAAACACTGGTTACACCAGGTTTTACTATGTCAACTGTTTTTCACTGCATCCTCACAGAACAGAATCAAGAAAAGTTTATGAGTGGTGAATTTTCGCCTGTTAGTCTTACAAAGACTATTAAAATACCACTCAGTTCACTCGACGCTACATTTTACTATGCTCACTTTTGTCTTATAAAACGTAGGCTTAAAGTTAGTTATTTTATGACATTATTTTACCTAGCCAACCCTCTTTTTATTATTCACTCAAGACAATTCGGAAAAGTTTACTTTCTCGCAATAAAAAAGCGTTCACTCTTTTACTCTGTAGCACTATAAGCGTTTTTTTAAAGTTAATTTACCAACACAATTGTTAATTGACTTCAGTTTATGTCTTGTTTAATTAGCAAGCTTATCACAAGATGGCGCTGTGGTACAAAAACAGGTGAAGACCTCATTTTGGCGCATGCGCAAAGCAGATTAGGTCTATGAAATGAGAAAGTCGTTCAAACTTCGTCTTCTATTTAAATTTAGGAAAGAGATGATAAGATCGAGGTATTGTTTGTAGATTGAATATGAAAATGCTGGTAATCGGGTATGAAAGATGTTGGTTATTGGTTCTTGACTTTGAATAACGTTGCGTGTCACTCATGTAGAAAGAAATAATTGCATTACTATAAAAGACTAAAAAATGTTACGATTTCTGAGTAAACGTTTTGGCAGGGCGTCCCGAGCTGCTAAAAGCCATAGTCGCGAGACAACACAGCATGCGAAACCTAGTAAACATGTGTTACTTTGTAAAGTTATATTGTTGGACGAAACGGATATATCAATCGATGTACCAGTAAGTATTATTTTTATGTTATGTTTGTAAACACTTAAAAGTTTCGAACTTAAGAATCATTAGTTTTGGAATATTTTAAAATAAGTCTTTATATAATTTTTATATACAACTAAGCTATACATTTCAACCTTCGATTTCAAAAGCAGCGTATGTTTAATGCAGTAGCCTTTTTTATGTGTTGTATCAAGTTTTAATGAATGAATGTAGTACTAGTAGTGTATATACCAAAAGGCTAAGATCGTTAATAATGTCTTGCATGTATGTTATAACATTAACAGAGAATAATATGCGAGATATTTTTAAAATGTCTAGAAATGAGAAACGTTGCATTTTTTTTATCAGGATGATTTATTATATGTACAACTAAAGTTTCGTCGGAACGAAGTTGCGGAAAATCAACTAACGAAAGGAGACGTAACATATCCATAAAACGCGGGTTCCGCAAAATGTAACACAGAGTGATATTTTAAACATGGACATTGAAGAAAGACAAATAAAACAAAATCTTTGTTCAAAAATAATTGTGTAAGTCTGGAAACAACTATTTTCTATGTTTTGTTATGACTCCCCATTGGCTTCTGGGGCTGAAAGAAATCTCCTAAAGTTACTGCAGCACAGGACAAAGACTGATACTTTTAAAAACATATTCTTGTAGAGCTATACAAGAGCTATCTGTACATAGCTGCCCTTAATTTTGAACTGATAACTAAAGGAAAAATAGGGACTCTTAGACTCTTCTTGTCTGATCAAATAGTGGGATTTAATTGTCTCTCTTAGAGTGAATCCATGGCTCCAAAGTGTGGAGAGTATTACTAAGATAAAAGAACGTGAAACAGGAGCCATCAGATTCACAGTAAGTGAATGCTAAGCACTAAAGCATGCCCAGTATAAAACAGAAATAAAAATAATGAAATACTACACTTACAACTCAGACCAAGGTTCTAGCTCAGTATCCTACAATCCTTAGATTACTGACATCAACGACTATTCGAAATAACATGTATAATGGAGAGAATCCCCAACTCATAGTAACGTGTACAAGTGTCTGTGTCACCCCTTGAACTGGGCTTTTCCTACCTTAAAGTGAAAGCACAGACACAGGGCCAAGCTTATACAAGTTTCTTCGGATAGCCATTGCAATATGCAACCTTCACCTAAGCAACAGGATCAGTATATGTTTACAAATTTTGGACGTCCGATTGACCTGGAAGATGCTGACTGCATGAAAAACACCTGCAAGTAAATTTAGAACATTACCTGAATATATCTGAATTTTGTTCTCATTATGAAGGGGTAAAAGTTGTTTCCACTGCAACATTAGAAACAGCAAACAAAAAGAAAGGCAGCCAATCAGTAGAACTTATTACTACCAGAACGTTTACAGTTCTTTAGACCCAATAATGGAATTCTCCATAACTTTTATAATGTGCCTATAACTGAAAGTGTGGGCTGTGTTCAGCAGCACGACATCTCGAACCTTAAACCTTTCGATATACAGCCCGTCACACTACCACCAGGCCACACTGGATCCCTATTATATTAAACTTTAATGAGAACTAAATAATAAAGGCCAGTAATTTCAATGTTTGCGGAGTATTTCGTGATGCTGCAACCCATAAGTTGTTTATCACATCTGTAGTAGCGTGGTTTGGTTTCTCATGATGCCTTAAGTGTAAAAATTGGGATAAAGATTAATAAATCCCCATCAGGTGGAACAATTAATTCAGCTACTTGTTAAGAAAGGGCGGCCCCCCAATGGCACAGCGGTATGTCTGCGGACTTACAACGCTAGAATCCGGGTTTCGATACCCGTGGTGGGCAGAGCACAGATAGCCCATTGTGTAGCTTTGTGCTTAATTACAAATAAATATATAAAGGGCGAGTTTGTGTTTATAGTAACTTTCATCATACCAGTTATTAAACTTGATGGGGGTAGTAGGGTTGAAATTTGTCCAATGTTGATGGAGCCATAATGCAAAGGCGGACCTACTACTTATTAATTTGGAGTCTTGGTGGTGACATACGACATTATCGTTTTGAAGAAGGGTTTTCTTAGTGCTTTTGTTAATAAGAAATAGATTTATAATACATCTTCAAGTTATTAACCTCTTAGGTAAAATGCAGTAAAGCTTTCATGAGTATTGCTACATCACCTCGAGCTTTGCAAAAATACTTGAGTTTATAAGCAACTATTTATCTCAAAAAAGAAATTTTAGATTTCAAACGAAGTCAATTTTAAATCATAGAAATTAATCGTCTATACTTTGAATTAGGTTCCAATTCGACAAAACGGTGTTCAAGTTTGTAAAAATCAAACATAAAGATTTCTGAACTAAAATACTTATTACAAGATTAGTTTATTTCTGTATTGCAAATGTCATCCATGATTGTTCAAGTACTTTCTTCAACTTGCTGTTAAATTATACTTTATATATTATGTAATCCAATTGAAGTAATCAATATATTGCACAGTAAACGATTTATTATGATGCAATTAAAAATAACAACGTTCTATATTGTTTGTTTGTTTTGTTAACTTCGCGCATGTGATGATTAATCCCACTATTTGTTGGTAAAAGAGTAGCCCAAGAGTTAGCGGTGGGTAGTGATGACTAGCTGCCTT
>NW_013674555.1:6864-9773 GCF_000517525.1 Limulus polyphemus
CAACTGATGAAAAATATGTAACCCTAGCTTATCAGGATGATTTAATACATGTACAACTGATGAAAAATATGTAACCCTAGCTTATCAGGATGATTTAATACATGTACAACTGATGAAAAATATGTAACCCTAGCTTATCAGGATGGTTTAATATATGTACAACTGATGAAAAATACGTAACCATAGCTCTTAAACAGTCGAATGAATGTACTGATTTTGACCCGTAGCAAGCAATATTTAAGTAAGAAATGAATAATTTTATGTGTATTTTAAATATTGATTGTGATACCTCGTCTTTATGTTTCGATTACTAAAGTGGGCTCTTTCACTGAGGTAAAAGTAATTTATAAAACTTAAACAATACTAAATGAAATGTCAGGATCTCAAGTATTTAACTCGTACCTCTTTGTACTAGAGAAGGTTTTATAATTGGTCTCGTGCAAGATGTGGGTAGCAAACATATTGTGAACGTGCTTTATGATCACTATGAGAAATATCTATACACTGGATACCAACAATATGTTCGATACTTTCCAGTATGATATAGGTTCAGCTTATCTTTCTTTGGTTAACTTGTGTTCAGGGTTACTGATGAGAAGTGGAATGCTCCGAAACTAGTATAACCCAATAACACGCATTGATCAAAGTGTAGATTGAACTGGACCTCCCCTGAACTTATGGAGTTATGTTTATAAAACGTGTCCGAGTGAAATGGGTCACCATATTATCTAGAAATAGAGGTCAAGAAGCCATAGTATTAAAGTATTCGAACGCCTTTATAATCATAATGCAAACACCTATCTTACTAACGTGTTGTCTGCGGACTTACAACGTTAGAAACCGTGGTGGGCAGAGCACAGATAGCCCATTGTGTAGCCTTGTGCTTAACTTCAAACAAACAATACCAGCGTATTGTATTGGTGGCATTAATAGAGAGGTATTAAACCTTTTAAGTGACGTCACTATTGCAATGGCAGTTGAAAAAGTTAAATTTTAATAAACACTGTTCTGAATAAGTGTTATTTTCTCAGCACATCACTTGCAACAATTAAAGTTGAATACAGTTCTGTGTTAATTTGTTTTCTTTGCTTCTTTCCTTTGAACTTAAGAAGAAAAAATAGACATCCTTCCCGTGATATAAAAATATTCTGTACATCCTTAGCTAGTGTAAAGCCCAGGTGTCTCCAGTTTGTTGACGGAAGACGAACACCCTCCAAGTGTTATGTTATTGTGAGTAATAACATGCGTAGCATATTAGCAATTTTCCACGATAACAAGCGTTTTATTTATTAACTTTTTCTAGGAGGGGGGTTATGTGAGGTAAGGATTTTATTTGGGGACTGATTTGGCGCAGAACTTTCAAGTGCCAGAGGCGCAGAGTATTTTTGTAAACAACGTCTGGTTATATTCCACGAGGTTGTTTTACAAGTATGTCTAGGATGAAACAGTTTTAAGGTTACCTAGCTTTTTCTCCTGAGAATTTATTATCTGGAGATAAAACCTTCAAATTTGCAACAACAACAACAACAAAAAAAACAACTATGGGAGGGTTGAGTTTTTCGTGTGTGGGGGGAAGCTTCTCCACCTCTGTGTAACGAAACCGGAACTTTCAGAATCACCAAAATGATGTAATTAATATAAACCCAATCAGAAACGCCAACTAACTGCTTTAAAATCAAAAAATACCTTTTAAATAACGTATATTTTATAGATTATATGCTATAAATATGAGCCTGTATGCTTTGATGTAGTTTGTTCGTAATGTGTCACATAGTGGAAGAATTCCCAAGCATCAAACATCAGGCTTATGAATATTTAGAGAAGAATTCAGACGTGTAATATTAACTTTTCGTACCCCGGCAAGTACCGCTCACTTCAAAGAGAAACTTTATTAATCCCGCGAAATTGTTAATAACCACTGTCAACCATTGTTATTCCCGGGTGAATTAGTCTATCCGTTGATGCTTCAAAGACAGGCTATGGGACATTCTATGAACGCTTTTGATAAGAAGTGTTATATAAAAAAAATTTACATCGTAAAACCAGTTGAATGTTTAAATAACTTAACAACAAAAGGCAAATCAAAGTACTTTCTATAATAAAGCCATATTTTAGTATGATTTACGATATCACGTAAAACTAGAGTGTATATAACCTCCAAACTCGTTTTGTTGGTTCAGTTTCCATCTGACGTCAATTGTTAGAGTAGCAACCAAATAATTTTATTTCAATTGTTACCGGAGTCAGTCACCAAGTGTACTCCTGAGGGCAAAACTAATTGAATTTTGTCTTATCTTTTAGGGTTTGTTAAAAGGCTAACAAGGTGAAAGTTGTAATAAACAATGTACTATTACTTTTGACATTAATTTAGGCACTTAGTTAAAGTTGCTTGATAGCATTGTTATATTCTCGTAATTTTAAAAATTAAGAAAAAACTTGTTATTGTAATTAAAGGAGGTAGCATCAAATGCTGTGCTGTTTAAACGTACAGATTTTTATTACTTATTTTGGAGTCCATATTATGAATAATTATTTTTTTTCTTTATACCACCGTCAAAGAAAGACCACGTAGTCAAACGTTGTCAGTCGCATATACTGTCTTGAAAAAATTAAAACCCGGAAAATTATGTTTGTTAATATAGCAGACTACACGCTAAAATTCTGAACGGGCGTCGGGTAGTGGTCCCAAGATGTACATCTGAGGATTTATGATACGCGTCTCGTTGCCACGAAAACGCGATACGCACTATTATAGTGTCAATCAAGTCCCACCGTCAGGTTAGATGAGAGTTGCCCAAAAGTTGGCGGAAGGTGCTGTAAGCTAGCTACTTTTCCTGTATTCCTGCAAGTTCAAAGTTAGGAACAAATATGTATGTATATATATATATATATATATATATATATATATA
>NW_013674555.1:9924-21795 GCF_000517525.1 Limulus polyphemus
TATATATATATATATATATATATATATAGCCTAACATTATTAATATGTCCAAAACATGATTTAAAAAAAATAAAAACAGACCAAGTTACTGTGTCAGTAGGAAAGGTGTTAGCCAGTAAATGGCAAATAAAAATTATGAAAAGTTCTCCAAAAAAAGCAGTTCTGATAACTTTTAGTTGAAAATACGGGTTTTTACCGGAAATAGATACTTGATACCGTGCCTTAAGAACACAATCACTTTACACATCACTCATCCCTTTACCCAGCTGGCACGATCTCAAGACTCGGGCAGGGGAGGTGCTAACCTTTATGACGCCAGCACGTAACCACGTGCTTACTGCTGACCAGTCGTTTTCTTCACTCTAGTTTTGCTTAAAACTAACAGCTGTTGGGGTCCTCTTGAAAGAGTCTGTGTGCCATAGAACTTAGGGTGTGCATCATTCGTGCTACATTTTATAGGGAACCAAAACATATTTTTTTTTGTTGTTGTTGATATTAAAGACAAGTTTGTGTCTAACTTAAAATAGGATTCTTCTTTCATTGTGTACTTGCTTTCTGTGTTGCTACACCAATACTGTGTGCGATGCATATATATTTCGTAGTTTTGAATTACTTTGATTTATAAGGACTTAAACACGCCATTTTGATGTTGATATTATCTGATGTTTTTGGGTCTTTTATCCTGAATTACACTTAACAAACTCGTCAGTTGTTCAGTTTGACGTTAACCTTTAAATAAAAAAAAGAGAAGAATCCCGATTTTATTTTAACTAGTTTGCTTATAGCGTCAGTGGTTTTCGTGTATAACTTGTATTTTCGAAGGACAAAAATATTGTTGCTAGGGTGACATAAGAAGGTTTGCGGCTATGTGTCACGTGATCTTCTCCGTTTCTCATGTTTCACGACTAGGTTATATTACTTTAATTGGGGTGAGAACAGACAAAAATTGGTGAGTGGTTTGCGGTGCCAAACGAGCGAACTATTAGTTTTTTTCAGGCTTTTCGTTAAAACAAGAACTTCAAATATTCTTAATGCTACTGTATGATCTCGCTTTATTTCTTTTTTAATACCGCATGACAAGATTGTGGTGGCGCTAAATTACGATTTTTTTTTTTTTTTAGTTTCAGCAGTTTATGAGCACCATGTTGCCTTTGTCATAATAACTGATTATAATAATGATGATTTTATATTACGACTGTTGTTTTTAAATTTCACTTTAATTGCATATTTTCACTTAAGGCTAACCTTAAAAAAACATTAGTATCTTTTATTGAAATTCGATGACGAGGAACACACTTTGAGATTAATAATGGCTGGAGACGGCTTAAATGGGTGATGATGACAAAACCTTGTCGAAACGTTGTACATTTGCTGTCATGTTAAACTTATATTAAAGTTTTTCTTCATTACACATTCAAGCCGTCTCCAGCCATTACAAAAAGTATTGCTTCGTTTTAGTGAGATAACTTGGTAAGTAAGAAAGTCGGGTAAATACCTAATGATGCTGTGGTGAATCGGTAATCTTTCTTTTCTCGTCCGTTTTTTAATTTTGATAAAAAATGTGTCGTTTTATGTTATAAAGAACCGATTCTATTTTGACTTTTTGTGTTTTTGTACAGTCCTTTGTACCCGTTTCATATTCTTTGTGCAGGTTTCTAATTTGTTTAAAAAGTAAAACAAAAAAAACGTACATTTTGTAATGATTTTATTATTTTAGCTGGAGATGCATATGCTTAGCTTTTTGTGTTATTTCAAAGTCCAGAGTAAGTTTTAAAATGTGAAGCAAGTATAGATGTATTCACGTGGGAACAACATACCCCAAATTCTTGTTACGTAATACCAAATGGAATGTACGTAGTGATCGTGGCCCTCTGCCGGCAGTACTCTTCATCCTGTGGTAGATTTTAATTTATAAAGAATAGTATTGCAGTGTTACATTGACAACTCGTATATCTAAGGGGTGAACTATTGTTATTAGCGTATCAAACTTTTGTTTAATTTTTTTTATAATACAGTTAAGTTGAAGTTAAAAATATACATAAATAGAAAACTACACTTGTTACGTCTAACAGCTTTTTTGTAAATACGAGTAACGTGTTTTACTTTGTTTAACTCTAGGAGTCGGAACTTAAGTAATCTTGACGTTAAAATTAAACATCTGTTTTATAGCAATTCTTCATCGCATGCATTTCTTCCTGTAAGCCAGTCACCACGTCAAGACTTGAGACTATATATACATTCAGTTAGAACACTTTAACGTATCTTTACGCATCCTGTCTGATAAATGTAATATCTTACTGTTGAAGCTGACAGTGATTGTTAGAAGTGTAAGCAGTTTTACTTAAGTTAATCTCGTGCAGTTAGATTGTTCTTTGATTCAGTGACCCCATTCCCCAGATAGGTGGATTTCAGATTTGACAACTTCTAGTGACGAAAAACATCACGTGCAAATAGTTTCTTGTTATTTTTTTATATATAATCAAAATTATTTATCTGACATAAACTAGGATGACAGTATCATAACAATATCTATAAACGGTCACACAATTGGGTGAACAAGTGTATGCTCAGAAATCATAATATTTTGTGAAATCAGAAATTGAAAATGTTAACAGTAGGGACCAGCTGGTGATTCAGTGACGTTCTTGCCATGATGAATCTTATTTTCATTGTGAACTGACTTCTTACATTGTGTGTTTGGTCTGTTGTGGTGGTTTAATCTCGGAATAGTGAAAATTGTACACAACATGTTATTTTGTTTTGATTACTCACGAAGTATACGTTTAATGTGTTATCGTGTTCTGCCCGCAAACGTTAATTGTCTATTGTGTTTCGTAATGCCTTTTTTATATAACTGCCAGGTGATTTTGATAGGGTCATCAACAGTCTAAAAATACCCCAACCTTATCCCCTAGAAACTCCCAATTGTTGAAACTCCTCACTGCTGAGGATTACAGAGATCTAGGCAGGGTGATAGGTGGAATATCTTTACCAATCAACCTTTATCGATATCTACTGGAGTTATTGTTGACGGTACAGTATTAATGTTTGTTTCTTGATCGGCAAAATATTGTTTCAGAAACTTTTATCCCGTACTTTTTTTCGTTAATCACCATAAGGACGTGAGCCAAATAATACAATGAAAAATCAGGTGGAAAGTCGGGAATAAAATGTATATGTATGTTACTGTAATTTTATATATTATGCCGGTTGATATATTAGCAATGTTAAAAAGAATCTGTAACAACATCGGGTTGTCAACTCGTACTTATTGACGTCTAAGAAAGTCTATCTGAAAAGTCTTTAAAGCTTTAATTTTCAGGTGTTGATTTCAAAGCTTAAGAAGACGTCAGATTTTACAATCTCTTTAGTCTGAAAGTATCCGATGTCGAGGACATACAAAGTAAATTATTTAGTTTAATTTAACTTGTTCAGGTACTTGAGAGCATAGTAAATTTTATTAGGCCATTTTAAACAAATTGACGTTAAACAACTTTTTAGTTACTTTCAAATTTTTGCGATACTTGTTTGACCTTTAACATACACACACACAAATCTAAACAAAGCTTCGTTCATGTCAGGTTTAAAAAGAATATTATTATATATGTATATGGGTTCTGTTTTTTTGTTTTGCCAGTTGTTGAAATAAAAGGCTTTTACTTATATTTCTTAATAGTATAAATATATACTATGTAGTTGTTGGGCTTAGGATTATTCTACAGTAGGTGTCTGTGACTTGTTAGCGATCAATTCAACGATGAACAAACAGCATACACTTTACTTGTTTTCAAATAATATATACATTAGGAACAAGTTAAACGTATGTACAATAAAGTGTTCACACTATAGAGAATAAAAGCATATCTTAAACGTTATATCAGTATATGTATAGTTCTCCTCTTGTCAAAAGTCCACTTAGGCCTGTTCAATTACTTTAGAATCTCAATTGACAAGCTGAACTATTTTCTTCAGTACTATCGCAATATTAGTCTGGTGTGATTCACTTACGATTGAGGTCTTCTTTCTTCTGAATATTCTATATTCCTTTTGTCAAAATGCACTCAGACTGATTCAGTTACTTTAGAATTTCGCTTTGACGGAATAAACTTATTTTATCTTATTTCTTTTTCCACTGTTAGTTTCACTCTAATAAATATATATCAAATGTTAGGCCTATGTCTGTCGTTAGGCCTATCACTTTTACGTTACTTAACTTCACGCCAGCTATATTATTCTCTTTGCTATTATCTGTCTGCTGCATCCCGCTCGTCTCATGCTATTTATATCTTTATTGAATAGTCGTCTGGCCACTTTCTATGTTCTCGACATCAATTAGTTATTAACAAAGCTTTCTACAATCGTTTGCTTTTAACTCTTATTATAGCAAAACTTCAAAATAATAAAATATTCACTCCCAAATATAAATTAATCACTAATATATAAACCAAACAGCCTTCTATATCATGACAATTCATGAAAGGTAAAAAATGCTTTTATGCTGTTAACGTTTAGTAATGTTTACATATTTAAAGTTTGAAAACATTTCCTTTGTGAAATATATTGTTACATTTCGACAGCATTCGCTAGGTTGAAATGTAGTAATCTGTATGTTACTTATGAAAATGTACTGCATTCTGTGCACATTCTTATTGGTGAAAATAGGGTTATACCTCTTAAAAATTTAATTCAAAAATGTTTTTATTACTATATCGTGTAATTTACTGTACAAAGTATATAAAACTTGTTTCTGCCTGAGATTTATTTACCTTTTGTTTAATTAAAGACGTATATGTTTCCAATATGTTTTTAGTACAATTGTTAGACCAATAAAGGTCTATTTCTAAAAACAAAATCTTCGTATTGTATCAAAAAGTGTACAAGTAACTGTAAAAATAACCATATATTTTGTAATATGGTAGGGATTTACAGCTTATAGTGGTTCAGGATGTCATGTAAGGCTTGAAAATCTAATTAGTCGTTAAGCTAGAGGAATATTGTGTCATAAAAAAAACACAATGGACATAGTTCTAATTTACATTTTAATCTCACATATTCAAACCTAAAACAATAATAATTATACTACATATTTGGACTGTTTTTTATATACACAAGTTTACTTTAGAATATGAAATTTTCAAAAGGCTTAAAGGTAAATGTAAAATAAATACTGCAGCTAATTTCTAGTTCTTGCTACATAAAGCTGGGGCCGCGATACCTTTTGCATGCGTTTTTTTTTTTTTTTTGTAGATGGCGCCCCAAAACAACAACAATACAAAATCGAAGCATGAGAACTATGTGTAAAAAAACAAAAACATACACGGTATGTTTGTGTTGGATTTGGGATTTATAATTTAAAACTTTTCATCGGCTAATATCATCATTAGTAAGTAAAAATACCAAATGTATGCCTTAATGCAATCTACTTGATATATGTTTTGTATCTTCTGATTGCTTTACCTTTTGAGCTGAATTTAAGCCTTTTTTATTCTAATGTAATCTTTATTACTATTTTAATTTTTTTGTGATACAGCAGTTTGATTTATTGGTTACTGTTGTTGTGAGATATATTTATATTATTTTAATATTTTGTATACTTGAGAGAGTTATTTATTACGTCTAGACGTTTCGTGAAACTTTAGGCTTCTGTAAAATCTCGAAAGGTCCTGTAGTACGTAGAAAATTAGCACAGTATAAAAATGCCACACTGAGTGAGTTAGTAAGACTATTCGTTTGTGATTCAGTTAATTAATAAGCTACTCAGGAAGTCATTCAGTCAGTGTGTTTGTTATCGATCAATCGATTATCGGAGAAATTTTGCAACTAAGTTTGTGACTTTTGAGTTAGGCGTATCATAGATTCAGAATTGCTATTGAAACGTAGCCTGTAGCCCGAAAACAGGGTTATTGAAGAAATACGTTAATTCGTCGTCTTTACGTAGGCAGGACTTTGCATTATTTTTACCAAATAATCTAAAAGATCCCCCAACGATAGAAAACGGTTCGTTTGTTAGTTTTTAGAGTAACAAAGCCATTGAGCTATCTGTTGTGCCCACCGCAGAGAATCGAACGTCAGATTGTAGCTTTGTAAGTTCGTAAACTAACCGCTGTCCCACCAGGGAGAGTTCCTTGGTAGAATTTCCTGAGAATCAACTTCGTTATTTTTTATATTAATATATTTTTATTCTATTTTCTAGGAATTTGTTATTTTCGTCGTTAGTGCATTTTTAAGTTTGCTTCTGCATTAAGCGATTTCGTAACTATTTATATGCATATAACTATGGTAAGAAAATCGTTCAAGAAAAATGAGTTTTGTGTGTGTGTGCTCATTTTGTTTTAAAGAGAAAATATTAAATTCTTTTTAATATATATCTTTCTGTAAATTACCTAAATTCAAAGACCCACTTTGTGCACGTTAGCTAGGCCTTAGATCTGTTTAGTGTATTGTTTGTGCACCTAGCTACTAGGCTTAGATGTTTTAAAACATCCACGTGACGTGCCAGTTTGTTTTGTGCTTTGTGCCAACCATTGATATTTCCACTTTCTTTTGATAAAAATTAGTTTGTTCTTTTAAGTTGGTTTTTTTATTACTTGGACAGGAATTATCTTGTATTTGTATCAAATTACAGATATTAGGATTTATGTTTCGGTTAAAAGAAAAAAAAAATACAACCTGTTTATTAAGACGAATTTCATCACCATTGTTATACAGCTGGAAAGTTGGGAATTTTATTGTTGCAAGTATGTCATTAAATGATTTAGAATATTTTTACAAGTGTGGTGGAAAACATTACATTTTGTACTTAGTGTTACAATGCGGCCAAAAAGTTAAATTACCCAATCACAAAAAAAGAGAGAGAGAGAGAGAGCTTAAATTAAGGTTTAAAGTAAATCCGCCAGCGCTAGTGTTTGCTAAATTTCATATTGTTTTAACTACAGACAAGAAAAGTTACTTGTCTATCAGGATCACACTTTTGAAATTCGGTACGTTACGTCATGATTCTGTTAATCATCACATTCAGTCATCCACGTGATCGTGAACAAGGTTTAATGTTACGTCACAGAATGTGTTTAGTTACACCACTCGAAATAATAATATTGAGTATCATACTACAAAATTATGCAGTCGGTTTATGTTGAAAAATTTGAATTTGTGTGAAGCAACGTACCTTATCCGTGAGAAAGGTAATAAGCACAAAAAAAACAAAACCAGGCGCCATCTCGTGTTAAATACGTCCTGAATCGTCTCTTCTCTGGTGTATAAAGCTTGATTTTAGCACGTGTACAAACAGAAGAATTAGTTTATTGAATAAAACAAGTCGTGACGGATCATGGGCGCGTGCACAATCATGTTTCAAAGTAAAACGGAGGCGAAATGTCTGCAACTCTTGGTTGTTGTAACGTAACACCGTTGCAAAACGTCTGTACAGATTATAAATACTGCTTGTAAAACAATAGGCCGATAGGTGTGAAGAGACGTTTTACAGACGACCTAATTCAGAAACCACAGTATTTATTAATTAATATCAACTTTTGATCAGAACAAAACTAAAAATTATCCTGTTAATAAAATAACATCAATTTATCTTCAAAAGGATGTTTTAACTCCATTTCTAACACACCACAAAGGTCAAATGAGAAGGTTAGTGGACAGATAGAATTGAAAAAAGAAAGCGCATTTATATACAGTGTAAATGTAGGTTTTGTCATATTTTAAAATGATTTATCTGAACAGACAAACAGTACATGTCTTAGTGTTTAAAACTTCGGAAACAATCGGCCTGCATCACCTGATAAGATGGGCACTCGACTAGCACAATCTGCAGGTAGCGGGATCGAAACACGTCGCCAAACATGGAGGTAATATAATGTTACGGTCTATCCCACTATTCGTTGATAACGAGTACCCCAAGAGTTGGCGGTGGATGGTGTTGAATAGTTGCTTTTCATGTAGTTTATCGCTTCAAAATTAGTAACAGCTAACGTTCATAACCCTCGAGTAGCAGTGTGCGAACTTCAAGAACAACAAAACAACGCATGAAAATTAGTCGTAATTAAAATGTGACCCAGGTGAAACGTATGTGAAACACTTCGTACAACGAAACGTAAAAACAAATGTTTTGCTGCCCTGGATTAGAAACCTTTAGGGATTGCATCTGTGCAGCAGTTCGAAACGTTGTCTTCAACATAATATTTAAAAGTCTAATCTAGTGCAGTCATCTCTGCCTAAACTTTCTCGTAAACAAGGATTTTTTCCCCCTAAAATGTTTAATGTGTTACATATGTAAATAACATAGCTATTGGTGTGTATGAACGAACAATTTTTATAGTTAGCTACAACCGTAAAGTTTCATATAATTCGAATATTTGTAGAAAAAGTAAGGGATGTTTAGGCTTCGCTATTATAGGATTATATTTATAAGGATTTGTACATTAAATATGACAACTTTAACAAACAGTAGTTACAAATCTGTGTTGTGAGATAACGTGCTCACGTTCCTCGACACGGTAACCATTCACCAAGGGGTGTCCAGATTAATAACATACAATTTATTAAAGCAGTGGTCATTCAACTTAAACGTTCATAATTTATTGATGTCGGACCAAGGCAGCAAGCAACCTCCCACGTGAGTAGGTTTTCTTCGTACACCGCCTGGTCTCGAGAATAAAGAGAGAGAGAATATCTAAACATGACATGGGAATTGCTTTTTACGTTATTTGTCGTTAAACAATTCTTAGTTAGAAATTCAAAGTCTCGGCCTTTGGCGCGTTTATGAATATAAAAACATCAGGCGTTCATTGATCAAACTTAGAACGTGGAATTTACACAGTCTGTTTGGGCAGTTGTGGAGGGGGTCTAGCATACTTAGTTATTCTTATCTAGTGGTATCCTCAGTGTGGCTGGGGTGTTTATTACCCATGCATATGATATTTCAAGAATAGAAGTACTGGGTCAAGAGATATATAGCACTCAAGTTGTATCTTGCACCAAACAGAAATGAACTGATTTTGGAGTAAACGGTCAGGAGTGGCGTGTGGATGGCGCTCATAAGTTCAAGATTACACGCGTTGCTAGGGGAGTGTAACGCGTACATCAGCACACGTAATGTTACTGAATTTCTATGTGTATATTCGCGAAAGTTTGTTAACGCACTTACCGCGTTTCTAGTATAAAACTTCTATACTTATTTAAACCGTAACAAGAACTTTTAAACAGTTGTAATTGAGAGTTTAAGTTCTATTTTTTTAACCGTATCTTCCAAAGACGTTCATGGCGATTTTAACCTAAAACTTATTAGCCCACACTAGTGAACAAAAAAATAAAACTACGTGCTCTATGACAAGTAAATGCACTGGTACACAAGCCTTGATTATTTAAAAAAACTAGGTGTGAGTTAGAGCGCATGAAAGTTGGGATTTCTGGGAAGGCCAGCTGGGCATACATTTCCCAACCTGTTGCAATGTACTGTGTACATTAGCGAAAATGAGAGAATGAATTTGGGTGGGGAGTTCGGTCAACCCGACAAACGGGTTTATCACGTGACTTGTTTCGAGGAGATCTTGTAGAAAGAGAGCATTTGGTGAACTGAGAGATATGAACGAAAGTGTTGTCCAGTATCAGTTATAAAAACACATCTATTATTGTATTAGAATTTTTTTTTTTAAAAAAAGCTGTTGTCAGCGAAGGAAAGAAAAGTGTATTCCACTGTCCGTCTTAGGAAGAAAATATAGTGTAGAAACTAGTGTTACTAGGACCCTTGCTGGGCTACTTTTATTACCCTTTGATACAAACATTAAAACTTTGTAAATGTTGATCATACAAAACTGAAGTACAGTACGTAGCATTACTAAAAGGAACCTATGTAGGTTCTATAAACACTGTTGACTGGATAAACGAAAAATGTTGCCCAGTTGATGCGTTATCTACAATAATCATAACTTTCATGTGTGTTGTTAGTACTTCTAGCTGAAATGTGAAAACAAAAAACAACAACTAGGACAATCTGGGTGTAACAAAATCTTGGCTAGTACGCAACACAGTAAGGATAGCCTCCTGTTGTTAAACATTTTTGTTGATAGGTTTTCTTTATCGTTTCTGTCGTCCGTCAGTCAGTGGTTCAGTGCTTATAAGTATACACAATGGTGTACTCGGAAGCCATTTTCCACTTTTTACAACATCAGTTAACACCAGGTTCTACTGAAAACAATTACACACGATCAGCGTTATTGAAAGAGATTATTTTATGATTGAAAGATCACCTATTGATTTGACAAAAAAAAAAAAAAAATTAATTAGTTAATTAATTTTAGTCAGGCTTCGAAAATGAAAAAAATTGGACAAACGTTTTTCAAATTCTCTGATACAATCAAAATCCAAAACATCTCTGTTTACTATTTATAATATACAACCATGCAAATACAAGACTCACAATCTGGTATTTTAAATAAAAGAATGGTAACTTCAACAATCTGTTCCTTTCAGTACTTTTCTTTATTTCTTCGTTATAAACTGGATCAAATTTCTTACTTAAAACATTCTCTACCTCAAGGCTCAACATTGTCTACTTATTTGTGATGGTGTGAAGGCTTTTTCTAAGCTGGCGAAGTGTGATTGTAATCAATTGTAGTTGTCGGAAGACATTTGTTTTAGACTTGTTATATTTTTAATACGACATTTTTTATTCAACCCCTTAGGGTTTTTCAGAAAGATTGTGTGTGTCTAATAGTATCCAATCAAAAACAACGTAGCTGTATAAAAAAAAGAAAAGTGCGATA
The DNA here is from genome assembly GCF_000517525.1 of Limulus polyphemus. NCBI lineage: Eukaryota > Metazoa > Arthropoda > Merostomata > Xiphosura > Limulidae > Limulus > Limulus polyphemus. The sequence goes on from NW_013674555.1 coordinate 20,697, forward strand.
GGAAGACATGACATCAAAGTTTGCGGCGAAAATATTATTGGTTCAAATTTTATGCAAACTATTGTGACTAAGCATTCCAAATTTTACAAAATTTGTAGAGTATTAATATCTATTACAAGAAACAGCGACCCACGTGATTTAACAATACCACACGCCATGACAACAATACATAAATAACAGACTTCTAAATGCACTCTGAAATAGGGTTACCAAGTTTTCAAATTATAAAACCGGAATACTTTCAGATCCTAAAACTGCCCATCCATTTTTATAGGGTAAATTACAAACAAGCAACTGTGTATACCTTGGCTTGCTTGGGTCTTGTCCACTGCGAGGAATCGAACCCCGGATTTTAACGTTGTAAGTCACTAAACTTCCCGCCGACGAAATTCCGCCACCGTTTCATTTAACAAATTGGTCATTTCTGTTGTAATTTCGTGAAGTGCATCGCAAGTTATTGTTAAAAATGTATATTATTGCTTTTATAAATACGCTGCTAATATTGACGTGACACGTGTTTATAAAACGATCGGAACAGTGTATTTCACGCACCTGTTAACGTTTGCTCTGTTGTTTTCTACACTATGCCTTCACTACCCTTTCGATGTAACGTATTGTGTCGATAATACAAAATGATCCAAATCTATACGAATCTTGTATTAATACCGAGTATAAACGTTTTTTTTTGAACTTGCATGGACGCTGCTGTATTTTTTTGCTTATTTGTATACTGTTGTTTATTTACAAAAGTTTTCGAATCTGATAAACCATATGTCTGAGTGAGTAAGTTATTGTTATGGCTTTGTTAATTTATTTTTATTTAACGCCCCACTTCAGCAAGGTTTTGGTGTTACTATATTAGATGACTTTCTACTTTTTAAAAACTATTATAATTTGTATTTGGGAAAATTTTGTTCGTGTTAAAATGAAATAATTTTAATGAACAACAACAACAACGTTTTTCACGTGCATGATAACTATTTGTATAATATTAAAAAAACATTTTGTACATGTTTAGGTGGACAACGTGATCGGGGTTCGTTTATATACTGGAGTTAAGTCTACGTGTACTGTTAACATTTACAAACAATAATTCAAT
>NW_013674555.1:22718-26352 GCF_000517525.1 Limulus polyphemus
ACTTCAGTGACACCTGGACAAAAAAAAATCTATATTTAAAATCATCATTTTATTTTTAGCAATTTCTAGTGACTTTCTTAAATGTAATTATTTTTTAACTTTACCCGTGTTAAGTAATTTCACATTGGCCCAATCAATGACACGTGCAGAGTTCGCCAACCAAGATCAGTCAAATTATTCGTGTTTTGTTTTTATTTACCAACTGTATTTTGATGTTCTCTTATTCTGAATTTCTACACGTGCCTGCTCAATATAATTTAACTCGTAACTACATGAAAATTTATATATACTCAACATTTATTGTTTGAGTTAATTTTGTTTTTCAATCTAAGGTGTAAAGTTTTTTGTTTTTTACAAGTAGTATATCTTATTAAAACATTATCTGTTTGTGTTGACTATTGTAGAACATATGACAAAACAAAGATTTTACCCTGTTTTCCTGTAAGTTGGTACACTCAAATATTTATAATTTATTACAATATTTGTTATAAATCCTACCTATAATATTAGGTAAATATTTCAAATAATTTAATTCTAATATTTCATCTATCTTATATGGACAACTATTAACAAAATACAAAACCGAAGACTTTTTTTTTGGCACGTGGAGGCATAGCAACTGAGAACGGCTTTGTATGTATACAAGTAGACAGAATCATCCAAAAAGTTTAAATAACCCTCCTGTTCAACTCCTAAAGTGAACTGTATTGTGGGTCTGATCGAATCAATGTGCTTCTGAAAATCAGTTAACGTTTCGTTGCCATACACCAGAAACGTGTCGTCCACATATTTTACCCTACCTTCTGGTTTTTCACCAATGTTTCACAAGTTTCGGCATCAAACTTGGAAATTTCTGCTTTATAAAAGAGGGCGATAAAGGTAACCCCATAAAAAATGTATCTTGTAATTGGCGCCACTGTACAATATGTATATCGTACACTTAACTTTACTCCAGTACACAAATAAAGGTCGTTGATCCTTTGTCTTCTGAAGATGGTGGATCCTGTCAAACGAAGCACGTAGCGTTTGGTTTATAACATTATACAAATAAAGTCATTGCACAAATGGAAAGGTTTGTGTCGTGATGTTTATTAAAATTATGCACAAGTGCTGTCAGTCTAATGTTTGTAAACAATTTTAACTTGTATTTACAAATTCTTGTACGTGACACTGCTTATTGTTACGACAGCGGTAGTCACGTGACGCTGGTAACACGTCATGAGTTTCTAGAAGGATCATCACTTTTCCTGGCAATTCTAGTCTTTTCCAGGCGCCCTCTATTTTAGTATATAAGCCCTGCAAATAAAGCGGAGATAGGGGAGACAGATAATCGAGTTAAGTCGTAAGTAAAGTGCGTGAATCGTTGTGAATTATAGCTTGTGTTTAAGTGACTGTGGAAATTAAGTGTATTGCAAAGTTGTATTGAGAAAGAATAAACTAGTTTTATTTAAGAAAGGACTTATATCGCTGAAGTTTTTCGAAAAGAAACAAGCAGATACGTAACAATATTAACCCGTTTTTGTTTCTTACAACTCACACTTATATAAACGGAAACATACTAACTCAGAGATTAATTTAATTTTGTTGTTACTCCAGAATATTTATATCTGTCTGTATTTCGCATTGACGATCGTGCCTGTTTGTTAACTTCGAAATTTTTTATTTAAACAAATACATTCAGTCTAAAGAAATCGGTATGTCAGTGGTAAGTGCACGGACTGACAACGCTAAAATACAGGGTTCTATAGAGAGAGAATATACAACCTATTGTGTAGCTTTTCGATAAAAGAAGAACACACATAATTTGTCTGTTGAATCCATAAAACAGGTTTAAAACTGTTGTGTAAACGCTTTATTTCTTCAGTTACTTAAAAACCCTCGGTAATAGTATAAATAAAACTGTTATATAATTTCTTGTCTTAATAAAAGAAGATACTCGTGGATGTGAAAGTCGATTTCTCGCGCAGTGACGTCATGCAATTAAGCTTTTGTTGGGGAGGGCGGGGACAGTAAGAAAATAAAGTATTTTTGGCATATTTTATCAAATGTTTATATATAGATTTATGATAATTAAAATAGTGTGTGGAAAACATTTGGGGGAGGGGGCACCCGTGGCCTGTGGGGTTAACGCCAGTGATTTTGCGCGTCACTCACTCGGAGACTTAGTTTAGGTCTGTACCCCATTTGTGTACATTATAACCAAGATACAATATATATATATATATATATATATTATTTGTGAGAAGATAAATGTCTGAGACTTCTTTGTTTTATTTTACACTATTTATTCCCGTTGTAATGGGTCGGAGATGACCTAGTGATTGGTGTACCAGTCTGCATTTCAGTTGGTCGAAGGTTCGACTCCGCTTAAATGCGCATCACGTTTCTACTGTGGACGCTTTATGAAAGTGACAGTCATTTCCACTATTCGGTTAAGATTAGCTGTGTAATCCAAGCTGACACACATTTTCAGTGGATATGCTCTACTGGACCCTTACTTCACCTACCACATTTTAATATAATCCGTTAAGAAATACACGAGATAGATTAGCTGTGTAATCCAAGCTGACACACATTTTCAGTGGATATGCTCTACTGGACCCTTACTTCACCTACCACATTTGAATATAATCCGTTAAGAAATGCACGAGATAGATGAGCTGTGTAGGTGGCGAGTGCTAATCACTGGGGTTGCCCTCCCTCTAGTGAGCAGCTCTAAATTAGGGATGGCTATGCCTACTAGGCCTTTAATCTCTGACCAGGCCGTTTCGTCGAAGTCTCGCCTTTAGTCTGTAGCCAATGGGATGTTGTTGTGATAACTGTGTTCTAAAAGATGGCCACCAACACACAGCAAGTTGGTGACGGAATGGTGTGATTATGAACTTTTATTGTCCAGAGATAAAATTCTGCTGGTACTTTCCGGAACTCGGTATCAGTTCTTTTATGGAGCAGAAACCATTACGGAGTTCCATTACTTTGTTTATCTCGGTAGTTGAAGTTGAATAATTCATTTGATAAAAAGTTTATTCACATTGAGGTAATGTTCTGGGTAAGATGAATGTCTTTATTGAGAAGTATTTCTCCAGTGATATTACAGAGACGTCGGGTATTTGACTTGTATAGCAACTTTAAGTTATATTACTATGTTAATCTTCTGGTGGGCATGCCTCCAGATCCTTCTAGATCGAACTTCCTTTGGCAGCTCCTTGTATTTTCGATCTCATTGTAAAATCTGCATGTCTAGCCAAGCACTTTGCACCCCCCTGTATTATTTGTTTTACATCGTCGGGAATGTGGAAGATCTGGTAGAAGACGAAGTCTAGTCCAATCATTAGACAGTAAAAAGATCTGAGAGACGTTCACCTACAGAATTGGGACGTAAATGCAACTTGGAAATCACAAGTAAAACAGACCGGTGCCCTAGCAACCTAAGTGTATGACATACACATGCTACCGGCGACAGTAGAGCTTCCAACTATATATTTGGAGTAGGGGGAACGATACTGCCGTAGGAGTAAGATATTCCTTTTTTGTTTGTTTTAAATTTCGCGCAAAGCTACACGAGGGCTATCTGCACTAGCCGTCCCTAATTTAGCAGTGAAAGACTAGAGGGAAGGCAGCTAGCCATAACCAC
>NW_013674556.1:0-849 GCF_000517525.1 Limulus polyphemus
ACATGCACCAATGAAGTTATATCAAGTTGGTGAACCAATGGAAAGAGTAGCCGTCGACATTGCGGCCCCAAACTCGGGCTGGAAACAAGTACATTTGTGTGGTGATGGATTATTTCACCAAGTGGCCTGAGGCATATGCAATACCAAATCAGGAAGCTACAACTGTAGCTTTGGCTATTAGTGACTTCTTCTTCAGATTTGGTATGCCATATGAACTGCATTCAGATCAAGGCCATAACTTTGAATCAGCTGTGTCCCAAGAATGCTGCAAGTTGTTTGGCATCCGAAAGACCAGGACAACGCCACTGCACCCACAGTCTGATGGGATGGTAGAAAATTACAACTGGACACTGGGACAAGAATTGGCAAAGTTTTGTAATAGCGTCAAGATGACTGGGATGTCTAACTCCCTCCACTGTTGATGGCCTATACGACAGCAGAGCATGAAACGACTGGATACACTCCAGCAAAGTTGATGTTTGGTCGGGAACTTCGGTTGCCAGTGGATCTGTTAACAGGACGCCCACCTTATGAAGAGTTGCCTGAGAATGTGTCAGAGTTTTTGAAAGTGTTATCAGAAAGGATGGATGATATTCACCATCAAGTGTGTTCAAACTTGAAAACGTCTACTGATTCGATGAAGTTAACGTATGATAAGAGATCTACTGAAGTCAGCTTTGTACCAGGAGACAAGGTGTGGTTGTATAATCCCAGGAAGACCAAAGGGAAGTCTCCTAAGTTGTCTTCTCCATGGGAAGGCCCATATGATATAGTGGATTGTCTCTCAGACGTTACTTTCTGGATAAAATATGCTCAGCGAGGAAAGCCAAAAGTGGTGCATGCCAACAG
>NW_013674556.1:1819-25424 GCF_000517525.1 Limulus polyphemus
AATCAACTAACGACTGGAGGCGTAACAATACTAAGCCTAATTTAACACCATCATTAATACTTCCATCACCATCTGGCTAACATATAAATTAAAACATTAAAAATTGCTTAATAATAATAATATATATATATATATATACATATACGTATATACACACATACATACACACACACTAATAGTTTATTTTGGACAAAACTTGCTAAATTGGTTATTAATTAGCAAGTCTTAGTCACTGTTAGCAATGTAGCTGACTTAATTAATAGGGTTTGTTTCTGTTTTCCATTATTATTATTTGACACTATAATGGTAGAATCGATCTTCGTTGAATAAAATTGCATTTATTTATTGTTTATAGGGAACATCGTTACTGCATATCATGATTTTATGGCCTTCAAAGTTGATATAATTCGAATGCCATGATTTATCTAGTTTGGACACTTTCTTAAATTAAATTTAAAGTGAAAGGAAAAGTTATATCACTTTCAAAATTCTAAAATATAACATTAACTGTCAAATATTTCCTTTACAGACTTTAATTATTTATTAGTATTAATAAATAATAATATTGCTTAAGCCTAATTAATACAACATAGTTAAATTACCGTTAGGCCTAAGGTAACCATTAGTATTAGTATTGCTGTTAGGCCAAGTCAAATTTAAAGCTTTGTGTTTGCAGGTTCTGATGCAATCCTACAATAGACTTATAAATTACTAATAAATAAGAAATTTTGCGCATGATGCCTGGAAGAACTGAAGAGTTATCCAAGAAAGGTAAAAATTAAAAGATGCTGTTTTATTTTCGTCTTGTTTAGGCCTATCATTAGGCTTAATATAAAAGTTTAAGTAGTATTGCTACTATGCTAGTACTAGTAGGCTCAATAGTAATTTGGAAAAGGTTGAGAAATGCCAGTCTTACTACAGCATGTGCTGAAGCTCCACTTTCTTTTAATTAAGACTAAAAGAGTGTTGGTTCAAGGCAGCACAAATGGTTGCGAGTGAAGGGAGACTTCTCTTAAACTTAAAGGTAAAGCCTCTGTGTTTAGAAATAGACCTTATACTATAAAGCCTTTAGTTTATAATCATATCCTTAATATTATATATTTTTCCAAAATGGGAACTTCGGAATGAAAGCTGGAACATGACTTGGTATTGACGACTTGTGAGACAGTGCCCTTAAATTTTAAAAGTACATTTATGTAGGAGAATTAGCCTTTGTAATTGGTTGTACCAAGACTAAGTTAATTGAAGATGTTGTCTTAGAAGGATGTAAGCTTAATATATTTTTAGAGAACATATTAATAAAAGAATAGGAAAGGCTTATAGTTATAACATAAACATTTGATAGTAATGTAATAGTTTGTAAGAACATGGAATTTTCTTAAAAAAATTGAAGATGCTGTGGTTTGTAGAAGCTATAGATTGATTACTTTCACTTTTGTTGTTAAAAAAGTGTTGAAATACCATAGCAGGCTAGCCATTTGACAAATCAGAATTTTCTAAAGTGCCAGTGCATTTGTGACTGAATGCTGTTTCTTAATTATAACTTTTAATTGCTATTGGACCTTGACCAACAGTACACTAAGTATTATTCAGACTTTAATCATAATATTTACTAGCTGCTCTTCACCAGGCCAGTCTTATTATTGGCCTGTTTATAAATTCATTCAGTGAAAGCCTGGTCAACTTGACTTCCTGGGCTAACTTATGAAGCCAACCTACTTTTGTAAGAAAGTGTTGTCAGGAGTATTTTCAAAAACAATTGGAAAATTTAGACTCAATTATAAGTGTTTATTAAGATTTTATATTTTATAGACTCCTTTACTATTAATGGAAGCATCTAAGATGATGTTTTTTATGTTGACCTTTAGAGTTACCTTTATAATGGGCCTCTTAAAAAATATTAAGAAATGGGTAGAAAAATGGTTTTATGTTTAAAAGCAAAAAAATTGATTGTAATGTATTTACATGAAGTGCATGGTGATACTTTAATTCTGTCGGAAATCATTCTTTTACACAAAAAAAGGACCTTGACAGTCTGTGAATGGGCCAGAATATGGAAGATTAGCTTTAATAATGAAAAGTGTAAAATCAGTACTTGAAGTGTGTGGATTTAAAAAATACTTATTGAGTTAGGGGAGCATTGGTTTTGTAGAAAAAGGAGACTGATTTAGTTGTGATTTTGATTTTTAAAGATCTCTAAGTTTCTACTGAGTGTTTGGTTAAGAATAAAAGAGAAAATGGTTCTTAGTGTTATTCATAGGAATTCTAAGTAAAGTCATTGAGCTTTGTGCAAGACTGGTGACACAGTGGTGAACCACATTTAAAGGGGATGGGCTCAAGGTTTAGCAAAGTGTCCTGCATTTGAGGGATTATGGGGAATATCATGTGTTACTCTCTTGTAATTCATGTATCCTTTTGGGATCAGTAATCATTACATAAGCATTCTTCAGATGCTGGAAAATAGGTGATGATAAAACATCTCTTGATAGTTAAATCACTTTCCATAGGCTTGCACCCACCGCTTAAACTACAATGTGCAATTTTGGTCCTCTTTCTACAGATAGAATACCAACATGTTTAAAGAGATCAAAGCCAAACTAGATTTGAGAGGAAAACTTGATTCATGTTTTCAAAATTGTTAGAAGTTGAGGCAGTTTTTTTATTTTAGTGCCTGATGAAAAGGTTTTAAATATAAATGTGAGTACTAGGAGTAATATATGGTTAAGATCTGGAAACTTAGATTATACAGTTATTGTTTCATAAAAATAATTTTTTCAGTTATTTATAATATTGGGAAATGGTTTGCCTAATAATGTGTTACGTGCCATTTGTTTGAATTCCTTTAAAACTTTGTTGGATACGTATAATGATATTAAAAGGCTAAATATAATTTGGGTTTTAAAAATATAAAATATTTTTCAATTTGTGGTCACTGTAGTTAACTGAATGACTCTTAGTCACCTTGCTTTTCATGTGATCTAAAATAACTGTAATGGGTAGTTCTTTGATATTCTCAGACAATCTGACTTCCCTACAAATATGAGATAGTTAGACACATTGACACTGGAACAATTTCTGTAATGTGGGTGTTGAAAACCAATGAGTAACATCAAAACCTCTGTATAGATGATAGGAACCACGTCAAGCTAGGGGGTGCTGCTAGACCCTCAGCATCCCTAGTTCCTACACCCTTGAAGAGACTTAAAGATAATAGCAGGTTCACCCAGGAATTAGCAGAGTTTCTGTATAAGATGGTTAGAATGATTTTTTTTAAAGTGTGGAATAAACAGTGTTGACAGCTTTAAGAGATTGAACAAAATCAGTATTGCACAAATAAAGCATACCTATGCATATATCTGTACAGTCTTTTTCTACTAGACTGTATCTAGTTTTTCTTTCTCTCAAGATTGATTGCTATTGAAATAAGCATACTGATCTACAAAAAAAAAGCAGGTCCTCCTTGTAGATCTTCTAGTGAAAAACTGAACCAGGATGGCATGCTCAATATTAGTATGTAAACTAGCTTTCTTTGTCCAGTATATGGTATCACCTTGTGATATTTGTTTCCTGACATTGTTTGTTGGCTGTCACCTTCAGTCAATATCATAATCATCCAGCAAAGGATATTGTAGTGCCAATCTATTCAATTTGAATGATCCATAAAATACTTAAATATCCTTACAGGCAGTGCTTGAAATGGGAACTCAGAAGTGGGGGTATGCTCGTACATAAAATGGTGATAGCGTTTTTCTTTGTTTGGAATTCTTAATCAAGATGCATGACTCTTCTAACCTGTACATCATATCTTGTGATGGTATTACTGATTACATCACTTTAAACAATATGGAAATGATGCATTGAAAGGGTGGCAATATTAGTTTATTTAATGTTTTTAGTTATGGCTTCCATGAAGCAGCTTTTACATATGACTATAGTGTTTCATAATTCAAAGTTTGGAAGCTCTTTTTCACATTCAAATTTTTGTTTTCAAATTCATGAAAGTTAAAACAAGTATTTTATTAGCAAAATTGCAAAACTCAATGAGTGACATGGAATATGTATTAAAAAAATCAAGAACTTGCAAATACATTGTCTAACCTTTAAAATAATTACTCAATAAATAATTAACTCAAGCAGTGAACGGCTTTATCACCAAAGCAAATGTCAGGATCAGTGGGCCTTTTTGCAGGATCTAACATCTCTAAGTGCTTTCTCATTTCCTTATATTTAACACTGTTGCAGTTTTTATAGATTTCTTTAGTAGAATGGGAAGCTGATGATCCTGATGCAAACATCCTTCTAGCAAGTTTGTCCATGAGCAATATATAAAATGCCTGGTGATCAATGGGCTTGACCCTTTGTGGAAGGTGCAGAGTTACACCACAAAAATCCAGTGTATTTGCCACATCCTGTGCTGTCGTTAGATATTGTCCTGGGTTTTTGATCATAGATTGAAATACTCAATGCTTTTGATCAATTAGTTTGTATGCTTTTGATAACATCACCGATCGTTTTTGTAGTTTGAGCAACAAATCTTCCAACTCTGTGAGTGCATCTAACATTAAATCCATATTGGTTACAAAGAAAACATCAATTATACATTCTTTCAGGCCTCAGTATTGAGCTCTTTCTGATGAGTTACGTTTAAGGTCATTCTCAGTAGCTTCAAAGTGTCTAAACAATGCAGAAAAATCACACAATATAGCCCTTACAGAGCAAGTACTAGATACCACCCACTGCAATCTGAAAATACACCCAACTTTTAGCAACTGCACATTCAAAGAAGCTACCCAATTTTTTAGTTCATTGCAGTTTTTGGGTGATGCACTATATAAGCTGTATAGTTTATCAAAGAAGATTTTCATATGGCACAGTTCTGACAGTTCCCCCACAACTTCAGACATTGCAAGTTCTATATGATGATTTGCACAGTGCCACACAGTCAGATGCAGAAACATTTCTAACAATTTGGTTACAACACCAGCTTTTCTGCCTAACCATCACAAGCAAACAACATCTATTGAGAAGATAAGTACTTTTTTTTTTTATAAAGCCAAGATTATTCAGTCTTATCAATAGAGCTGATACAATTTCTGCAGCAGTAGTTATTTCAACTTCAACAAGATCTAAAAACATGCTTCTTCTTCTGGAAACTGCACTCTGATGCAAATAATTAAAGCTGTTTTTTATGTATTGATGATGATTTGTCAATCATTATACCAATCTTGAGTTTTTTTATTACTATTTCAGTCACTACATTCTCTCTCATAGCATTAGCAAGATGAACACTAATGTTTGCACAAAAATGGTCATTTTGTAAAACACGTCCCATATCAATTCCATTGAGCACTTGAAGATCTACAAGATTGGGCGAGTCAGTAAATGGATATCCAGCTTTGCAAATACTGTAAACAGTTCGAAATACATGACAAGTGGATTCTAAGCACGAGTATTTCTGTTTGGCTACCATATTTTCCAATGCTGTTTTAGAAGCTGCATATGTAATTTCTTGTGCTTTTTTTTGTGTGCAGTGTTGTTCTAGTTTGAATATTTTATTCCTTAACTGTTGTTGTTTCTGTGTTGTTTCACCAGTAGTTTCCACACTGCCATCTTGCCATTCACAGCATAAAAATAAGCCTTGTGTTTTGTCAGCACCCAACATTGAAATATTCTTATACACACAACAACCAAATTTACCTCATCTTGTGTAAAACCTCTCATATTCACATAATTTTTCTTTAAACTGATCAGAGGACCAACACTTAGGGACATCAGTCATGTCACAATTAGGTAAAGAGGCATTGGAGGTTGGTTTTTCAATGTTTTCATCAGTGTGTTTACGTGTTCATGAATATTTCTTCACTTATGGGTACCGAACATGAACTTGATGCAGACCTTTCAACATCAGATTTAACTTAACTTTTTTTTTTATGATCTACTTATCCATGGCTAATTTTATTTTCACTTATTTTGTAGTAAGAAAGGGAAGTGTACACATGAACACAGGTACACATAAAGTATCCTGAGAGTCATGAAAGTCCTGCATGAATCACTGCAAGAACAAAACTGTTTTCACGAATATACCAGCAGCAACTGATTTCAGCATTGGCTGCATCACAGCCTTAACCTACTAACCTGCATTGCCAATATGTTTTATCAAATAATCGTTTTAAAAGAACTATATAGTTTCAGTGTGGAACCAATAGTTCTGGAGATACAACACCCTTCTATTTGACTGGTGGTCATACTGGTAGCATACCTCTCATCACAGAGAGATTCATCACTGCCTAGTGGATCACCATTTTCACTACTTCATTTGTTTGTTTTTAGTGTAAAGCTGCACAGTGGGCTATCTTTTCTCAACTTACTTCTAACTCACTAGTAGACTTATCATATCATGACCACCTTTTCATTTACTGGCAGACATCATCCACCAGTAGCATCTCTAGTATCACATGACTGGTCAGGGATGGCACTAACATGAGTAAAGTTTGATCTACTCTTGTCAGCATATTTTTGAGAGCCCTGTAGATACCATCCCATTCAACCTTAGACTCACCAGACCACACCCCACTCCGACAATTTTCAGTTGTCCTTGCCTCCTTTTTTTTCCTTAGTAAAACCAATTTATCCTAATTTTTTAGTCAGCAATTATTTCATTTAGCTATATTTGTTTGTGAACATCCACAATATGTAACTGTCTAAGTCTACATTGAATATTACATTTTGAAAAGGAACTATTGTGGTAAATAGAAATATTACTGAAGAAACTTTCAAGTGCTTTAAATGTTGCTGAAATCAGGCAAGTCTATTTACATTTGGGTTTTTATTTAATACTTGTAGGACATGCTCAAAATGTCACTAATAACATATTTTGCATGATCAGAGAATATGTGCAGTGAAGTTAATGGCTATATGGAAATCTTCAGATACTTTATGCACAGATTCAACTAGGCACTGTATAAGCTATTAATTGGCACTGCCGGAATTGTATTACTGACAACAAAATGAAGCTAATTTTTAAATTTTTGCCAAAAATATTTACTTATAACTATAAATAGGCATGATCAGTAAGGAGAGAGAGTTGTAAGGTTTACTTTCGTCCATAATTTCACCACATTTGTTTTATTTTCATCATATTAGCCTAGCATTAGTTTTAAGCAAGGTGCTGAATAGGGTGGACAAGCCCTGATGAGGAAAAATAATATGTATGTATATATTTCTAACATTAATTATTTGGATATGATACGTAACCTTCCATGTGATATTGCTGCATTGTTGCATGCAAATGAGCATGTGAAAAACCCTCAACCAATAGGAGTGCAACACCATCTCCAAATATAGTTTGCTCTCTCTATACTGATTGTTCAATCATCACTTCTCTATTTGGCACTCGTGTTCAGACATCTTTTTTTCACTTGTGTGAGATTTTTCAACATCAAAATTTTGTTGAAGTACGTACAAAACCAACTTTTGTGGAAATATTTTTTATTTTTAATTTCAAACAATTCTATCTCTGCAGACTTTGTGGCTCTTATTTTTCACAAAATGAATTACACAGAGATGGTCATTTCCACAATCTCTAAGGTTGAACATCAGGACTTTTGTTCACTCTAGACTAACTACCAAAATGGCATTGGGTGCTTCTTTGTCTGTCAGATGATGTGACAGCCATCGTGTGGTGGGTAGTGGAATCTTGCATATTGCTTGGACCTTTTTCAGGGCTTGACAAGGACTTCTCTCTTCATATAATTCCTGTCCATGAAGTGCCAATTTTTGGCAGTCTTTTCCCATACTCAGGTCTGACAGGGTTTGGTGGATCAGGCACTCGACTTGCAATCTGCACGCTGCGTGTTCAAATTTTCATCGACCGAACATGCTTTCCGTTTCCGCTGTGGAGGTGTTATAATGTGATAATCAATCCCACCATTTGTTGGTAAAAGAGTAGCCCAAGAGTTGGCAGTAGGTGGTATTGACTAGCTGCCTTCCCTCTGGTCTATCATTGCTAAATTAAGGACAATTAGTAAAAATATCCCTCATGTAGCTTTGTGCAAATTTCAAAACAAGCCAAATTTCTCACTCCCAAAATTTGCACTCTCACTCTTTTCAGTCTTGGGTTTCTGATCCATTGTCTTCTGTTATTCTTTCTTTAGCTCAGTTTTCACACTTTTACCTTACCTTCATTGCCTTTTTAAATTATCTTTCATCCTTCCATCTCCATTTGGAAGCAATTCACAGTTCCCCTGAGGAGTTTTTAATGGAAACTCTTTCCATTCTTTTTTCTTTGTTGATGCATTTTTCTTCTTTGGCATTGTCCCTTCTCACTTGATAACTCTGTTGCTGGTATTTTCTGAGGAGGGATGCCCTTCTTGCTCAAATACATTTAGTTCCTGCTTATCTTGGGAACCCTTTTCTGGCTAATGTTTTCTATCAATAGGTTTTTGGGGAATACCTGATTCTTTGTAGTCACAGGCTGTGGCCACGTACCAAGATTTTTCCTTGACTACCTTTGTGTCCCACCTTTTTGAAACTCCTTCTCTTCCAGTTGCTGGCTCCCACCCTCCTGACTCCTTTCCATTCTCTGTTCTTCTATCATCCACTGGTTTCAGCAATGACAGTGTTGTTGGTGACTATCCTCTAGGCTTAGGAACAGTGAGACCTGTTTAGCTTGATTTATGGCCCTATGGATTCCTTGTGCAGCCAACTTCTAGAGGCTACAGGTTCTATCTATTGGCCTTACCCATCATTTTTCCTCTCCTTGTCCCTTTTCTCCATCTGCCAATTATTTTCCTTCTACAGGGGATCAGATCTTGTCTCCCACTGGCATCTCTCCAAAACAGTGTCAGTCCTTTTAGCCTAGGATGCTATCTAAAGTGTTTCTCACCCCCTTCTCCAGAATATATCTCCATCTGTTTTTCATTTCCTTGTATATTTGGCATCTGGTCATCATTCTGTCACATTTCCATCAATTTCTCAACCTTCCTCTGTTTCCATGGTGAGTTTTTTCACCTTCTGATGGTCTTTTTTTTTCTTCACATTCCCATCTCTCCAACATCCAGACTTTACTTTCAGTCATAGACAAATTGCTTCTTTTAGCTTCATCCCAAAATGACTTCTCTGACCACTCTTCTCCTTAGGAAGCCAGCTTGTCTTGGTTGCTAATCAAGCTGAAGAAGTCTCATATCACACCCACTCAATATCTGGTTCACTTTGATTCCCAGCTTAGCAGGGCTCAACATTCTCCACTTCTTTGTTGGTCATGGAAAGTCTGGTTTCCACAGCTCTGTTCTCACCTTATCTTCTTGTGTGAACTTGGCTTCCATGGAACTCCTTATTCCCTGGGGATGTGCTCACATGCATTTTTTCAATAGACTCTGCATGAATATGTGGAACCTCTCTCATGATCCCTTGTTTTCCCTTATCCATCTTCCTCCTTTCCTGTATGACGATTTCACCTGGTGGCTTGACAGGAACAATACTACTGAGGATGTACCTCTTCTTCCCTTATGTCTGGATCTTCATATTTTTGCTGATGCTTCCTGATGAGGTGGGGCACTTGTATTGACTCTTTCGATACTTTGGATTAATAAAATCTGAAGGAATTTATCCTTCATATCAAATTTTTGGAACTTTTAGCAGTTCTTTGGGCCATGGATCATTTTCTTCTAGTTGTATGAGACTGTATGGTAATAATGTATTTGGACAACTTAAATGTAGCATCCTATGTCAATTGCCAGGGAGCATTCGGTCACACTCTCTCTGTTTCTCAACCTCTTCTTCTTCTGGGCCCATTCTTTACAAGTCTACCTTCTGGCCTATCATGTTTCAGGTGTCCTGAATCTTGTCACAGATCATCTCTCAAGACCCAAAAATATATTTCCCACTGGGTGGTTCCTCAATCCTTGTGTTTTTCAATGGTTTTGCTCTCATCTGGGCACCACTCACATTGATGCCTTATGACAATGCCAGGTTTTTCCTATTCTGGTCTCCTGTTTCACATCCATCAACACTAGCAGCAGATGTATTTTAGGAATGGTCTAACCACTTCCTTTATGCGTACTGTCTACTTGTCTCCTCCCTTGTGTTATCTCCCTCATTTAGGACACTCCACTTCAGGTCCTTTTGGTGATGCCCTTGTAGCTGTCTCAGTTGTGGTTTCCTCTGTTGAGCCTTTTGATGCCCCCTTCCTCTTCTCTTCTCATACCTCTTCTTCTTCATTCTCATAGTTCTCTCTTTCTTTCTGCCATGTTGTTCCTCCAGTTTCATTTGTCTGGTCACTTGCATAACATTCTGAACTCTCTTTGCATGTAGCCTTCCTCCTGTCCCAGTGTTTTGGGGTTTCAGCAGAAAAGGCATATTTTTGCCATTGGACACTGCATCATTTTTTCCTCCTTTTCATCCTTCTGTTCCCCATCTATCTAAGATTTTCACCTGGTGTTTTGACCAGGGCTTATCTGTCTCAACTATTGCTAGTTACTCAGTGGTTCTCACTACTAATTTCCAGTTTTCCCATTTCTATTACATTTTTCCTTCCCCAATTCTTACTGTGCTCTTACATTCCTTTCACTTCCTTTACCCTCCCCACCTTTCTAACTGTGACCTTAATTTTGTTATCCATGCCCTTGCCATTCCTTCCATTGACCCTTTGGCTTCCTGTTCCGTATACTATCTCTCACTTAAAACCTATTTGGACTGCATTTGGATGATCCCTCCCACTGGTTTGGCTATTTATTCTTTGTTGGGCTATGAACTACCTCCAGTCGCTATTCTTCACATCTTATACCATCTGTGACTGGGATTTTCTTTTTTTTTATAATGTTTTTCTAGGGTCATCACATCCCAAGATTCCACTCAGTGGCAAATATTGCCTGTCAAAGTATACTTATACAAAATCCGCACAGTTCAGGGCCATCCTAGCCTGATATAGCACTCAACCATAAGATGGTGTGTCCTGAAAGACAGCTCAAGATATCCTCATGGTGCTCATTATCCTAAATAAGACCTGATCCAAACTGGCTATCATGAGTAAAGCAGGCAGGGAATCCCTGCCCATCATCCTCAATGCCTAGTTTAAAACCTAATGCTGGCCTACTTTGAAAAATAGGGTTTTCATGATCACCCATTGCACTGTCTTATGATGATGCACTCCTCCAGGCTCCTCAATGCACTTTTATCCACCCTTTTTAATTCTAGTGAAGCATGGGAGGCCTTGCCACTTACCAGTTCCTAGCTGAAGAGGTAGTGGACCATGGAGGCTGCCTCCTGAGTTGACCAATTCCACTCACTAGAAAATAGGGTGGTGGCATTCTGTCTATATAATATAGTTCACCCCTCTGGCTGGCTTTTTCTCCTTCTGCTGCTTAGATGTCAGGTTCCCAGGTGGTCTAGTATTGGATTGGCTCAGGACCACCCAATATAAATCCTCACTTAGTTGCAGTTTGGATGTTAAGTATCCGTTCTGCCTCACTGGGGTTGAAGTGAAGATGGTAGGGACCCTACTTCTACTTCAGCCCTGAAGCCAAGTTGCCGGTGCTGCCTGGTTTCAGACTGAAGATGACCCAACATGTACAGTTTGACATACCCTAGCCACAGTACACGTATAGCACTTCCATAAACCTGATGCAGGTTCTATGCTTGTATATTCTGCCCATTCTTTCAACACTTCCCTTCCCCTCCTCTCTGGGCAAAGAGTGTACCCTTGTACAGACAAGGTGTGGTTTCCAACAGGTGTGCCTCTATACTGTTCCAAGGTGTAGGGTGGTGCATTTATGTGCATCCTTTGAGTGCTTCCCAGCCTCTCCACCACTTCAACATAGTATTCTAGCTATATGTGATAAGAAGTTATGTATTGTATCAGAAGTTAACATTTTTTAACAGTAAATATGTATTTCCAATAGATGCTCATCTCCACCCTTCCTCCCAACTTTCAGTGCATTTTACTTTATTGCCTAATCTCGATGTGATAACTGAACAATTATTATAGAGAGAGCCAGCTGCACTTGGAGTCAGTGTTGCACACCTATTCGTGGAGGGTTGTTGCATCTCGTTTGCATTCAACAATGCAGCAATATTACATTGAAACGTGTGAGATTAGCTGGGATTAAGTGAGTAGTTATAGGAAATACATTTTCAGTGTTGGAAAATTTTAACTTTCATAGATTGTATAAGAAAAAAAAAAGACCTTCAAATCTGTTTTGTCTTCACTGCTTTATGTTAGTTATTTTAGGTTTTATATTTCTCTGAGATTACAGTGGTAGATATTGCTAATAATATCGTGCTTTTATGATGGTTTTCAATTTTTCAGAAAAATATTTGAAAATGAGATTGAAAGAAAAAAGGGCCATCTATAGATGTTCCAAGTATATTACATTGATTGATATTCCAACTTGGCATGATTACTACAGAGTTAAATACCTACAGAAGAACAATAGTAAGTACATATAATCCCAGAATTATGAGTAGCATAATGGAAAGGTAATCTAATACAGAAGTACAAATGGTTGCAGAAATAGCAGAATTTGTTTAAACCTAAGTAAGAGATGGTTTGAGAAATACAAAAGCATTATTTTTCAGTAGTGATACTCTTTAAAATATTGGACATTAGAGTTTCATTAAGAAAAATCATCAAGGTGTAATGGAATTCTGGACTCTTAATTTTATAAAGTTTAAAGTTTATTAAAAATAACATAAGCAAATCATACCTTTATCTTTCTAAAAAAGTCTAAATATATAATTTCAGGTATACTTTTCGAAACTAAATTTGTATCACAAAGAAATCCAAAAGTAAAATTTTATAAAAAAATAATTTGTTTTTAAGATATTATTATGAAATATTTGCAAATTTGTTGCTTCCATCTTCATTGAATTAATTCTTAAAGATTTGATCTTCTTTAAGATAAAAAGATTAAAGTTGTTAAAAAGTTATCAGAAGAAAGTCTGAATTTTCAATATATAATTCACTTAAGTTTCTCACAATGTCAATAATTTTCTCAGAAAACCACTTGAAAACAGTGAGGAATTAAGTTATCATCATTTCGTCCTTCAGATGCAAGCATCTCTTGACACATAATCATTACATATATTACAATATCATTATGCACTTATTACATTACACATATACACACAACTTCTATTAATTTTAGCCTCGTAAGACTAAGTCAGTTTCATTTGTAGATACCTATGGTATCTCTTTCTCTATTTCCAATCTTTAAGAAAAACAAACATGGTAAATTGAATACAATTGCACACTTATAGTTCCAAGTCTTATAAGGTTTTTGCCTTTTGCCTACACATAAGCCAATGAAGGATTATCTGAGATAAACTTTGAAAATCTAACAGTGACCTCCATAATAAAAGGTCCTACAAGAAAAGAGCAAGAGAAAGACATTTGTAATGTGCCAACAACACATCCAAATCAAATGAACTGTGTGTAATACTAAGTCTATTCTGAGGCAATTGGTTTAAATTTAATTGCTAATTATTCACATATTTCACATGCTTCCACAATTTAGTAAACAAATGAAACAAAGTCTATCTGGCTTTAAACAAATAGAAGTATGGAATGACAGTGCTTGCACAAATGTTTGTACTTTGCACAATATATATATATATGATAATTTTTCAGAAATTTACTTTGGGAAATAAACTATAGTGTTTAAAATGTAAATATAATATACAAGTACTGTCTGTTATTCATGCATGTATATTTTCATTACAATACATTATTGGTAGCTTATTAGATAAGTCCCCTGGTGGAACAGTAGTAAATTTACAAACTTACATTGTGAAAACATGTTCGGCTTCTTGTGCCTATCAAAGAAAACCAATGCACAACTTCATTGTATACTATTTCTCATTTCCCAGTGCAATTGTGTTTACTTTTTTCTTTTCTTCTCAGAAGTTCAATTGTTAATCCAATGGTAGGAGTATTATATGATTTATCTTTTTCAAAACTGATATAGACTTAGGTTGGTCATATCCCAGAAGTAATGTAATTAGAAAAAGATGTTTTAACTATGTAATTCTAACTATTTTAATTTCTTATTGTTAATCTATGCAATACATATTACAGTAAGTTAATTTAATAACACAAATTAAATCTATTTTTTCCAATAGAGTAGTTAAATTTGAAACCTTAATTGAAACATTGAGATTTAAAACATTACATACACACTCATAGTTTATGTTAGATAAGATATGGTTTTCTTTTTTCTATTAATTTTTTTTTTACTTTAGTTTAACTTATTGATCTAACCTAAGAATTCAAGAAAGACTTTTTACATATATTAAAAGACAAAAAAGTGACCATTTTATCTGTTTCAATTTAGTTCTTTCTTAAATTGACCAAATAATCTAGATGTAATCAGTAAAAAGTTTTACCAAATTATTTTTAACCACACTTTATATTTATTTGCTGCTGTACCACAATTATTATATAAGACATTAACCTTATTCAAATTTTGTAACTTTTTCTACTAACTGTACCCACTTTATTTAACCGATTTATATTTCCTTTTCATATCTAACCTGAATAAGATATACTACACTTTGTTTCTACAAATGGAAGTGTGCTGAAACTGAGAATCCACTATAGTTACAGTCCAAAACATCAAACCTTTACACTTTTCATATTCACCAGAACTTTATAGTTATTTAATTTGTTTTTCTTTTTTCATCAGATGATGACTTTGGTCCTATCCAGAATGATTTGAATAGAAAGGTTTCTTTGTTTTTTGGTGATATTACTTCTCTTGAAGTTGATGCTATCGTAAATTCTGCCAACAAAAATCTGAGAGGAGGATTAGGAGGAGGTATTACATACATTTTCTATATTCTTTATAACAAACAGAATAATAGTGAAACACTGACTTGTATAACTGATCCTTTATCCAGCAGAGTTTGGGTTCATAGTTCACCTTCCTCCTATGTATTATGTCATCGATATATTTCAAAATGTTATTGTATTATTAACTGATTCTATTATAATAAAGTATCATAAGCAAGAAGTATCATAATTCAGAAGTATTGAAAATTTATCTTTACTCAGTTTTGATATTGTTTTTACAGACATCAAGTTAATATCACCACAGTACATTTCTATGATACAGGTTGTTGTTTTAAAAAAAAATAAGCCAGTTTATTAAGCCTATCTTTTGTAATGCTGGCAATATCTTAATAATTATCTCTGGATAACTGGGCAGATGCTGTTAATAACTTAAAAAGTATTTACTATAACTAAAATTCTTATCTAAAACATTTGGTAGCTTTTATATAACCAAATGTTTTAAATAATTTACATCTACAAATATTGCTCATATTCAAGAAAAATTCTGTGTAGGTCTACTTGTACACTATACCACATTCAAACAATGAGACTAATTGGCCCAAATCTCTCACATTTGATTACAAAGTGCTGTGTGTGGCCTAATAGTTAGCATACCAGACTTTGTGAAGGGTTGAAGAGTCCCTGCAAGTTTTGAGGCAAGAGATATAATGCCATTTATGAATATATTCTGCAGTTTTAGCTGTGGGTATGTAATAAAAGTGACAGTCAATATATATTCAGTCCAAAGATCCAACTAAAGCCATTATGACAGCATTTGCTGCTGGTTGGCTGCCTTCCCTCTTTGCTAAGTAGTTGAAAATTAGAGGCAGATACCTGAAACTTAGGAATCTATAAACTAGCTGGCCTTTTGGTCTGTATGCACATAAGCTTAATGAAAATCTCAGTTTTATAATAAGTTACAAAAATATACACAGAAAATCACTTGAATTACAATTAATGTTATTTAAGTTTGTCAGAAGAAAATAATTTTCAGAATAATAATAAGCTGACAATCTACCCTGTAACATTATTATTATTTTTTTAATCCTGGTAGAAAAAAATCTCTGCAATTTCTATTTTTCCTTCTGTACTTTTGTCATGTTCTTAAAACAAGTTGATTAAGACATTTCTAAACCAATTTACTTGTTTTGCTTACTAAAATTATTTTACATCTATAGCCACATTTCCTTGAAAAAACAATACAGACTACTAATGGCTGGAGACGGCTTGAATGGGTAATGAAGAAAAACTTTAAACTATATTAAAGTTTTTCTTCATTACCCATTCAAGCCATCTCCAGCCATTATTAGTCTCAAAGTGGGTTCCTCGTCATCGAATACAGACTACTGTAAAAAATAAATGTATTTTATCATTTATTGATTTTTCACCTCAAACTTTTTTTATTGTGTAGATATTATGTATTTTCCATTTTTGAAGTTTATTTGTGTGGGTAAAACATTTGTCATATTTCCATTATTGGCTGTAGTTTGTGATGTCATACTTAAAGCAGCTAATTCTGACCTGCTAGAAGAATGTATTGCTTTAGGAGGATGTAACACTGGTGATGCCAAAATTACAGGAGGTTACATGTTACCTGCAAAGTGTAAGATATATACTTTGTCTCTTAAAGGTTTTATAATTATAAGGTTGATTTTTTCATTTATTACCTTTTTTTTATGAGAACAAAGCTTTAAAAATTAATTTGAAACCTTTGAGTGTAAACTATACAAAAATGTGGTTATTTTATTTAAGTTCATAACTCAATCTTGTTTGAATGAAACACTAAAGAAAGGAGAAATTATGCCCTGTTATAAGGTGATTGTGCTTCAATATCAGAAGATTGTTTAAAAAGTGATACCCAAAAACTTGTATATATTAACATATATGAGTGTGGTTTTTCTTTCACATTGTTTTTTTATATCATTCACCTCCTTTCGTCAGATTTTCAACAACCATCTTCATGTAATTCAGTATATCAGTGTTAAATGAGTCTTCATTTTAAATTTTAGTCATAGTCTTAGTCAAGTTCACAATCCTAGTTAGATGTCCTAATTTAGTCACTGTGTTAATCTAGTAAACTAAAATGGAAAGACAATAAGTTTAGTCTTAGTCCATGAATGTTGTCTTTGTTATTTATTTAACAAAATGGCCCAACAGTTGAGTTATGCATTATTCAAAGACTCTGAACAGTGTTTTGTCATTCCACATAAAAAGAGTTCAAAACTAATCAAATCATAAAAAAATGTTTTACTGGTTACTTTTTCCTTCCCCATCCCCTTACAGCTTACTTAGTAGTTAATAAGAATTTGCCTTACATGGGAGTGTTATATCTTCTACAGTTTGTACCTCCAGTTATTCTGCCAAACTGTGTTAACACATAACTTATAACATAACACATGTCTCTAATAATAAAATGATATTATCATACAACTGTGATTATAGAATTACAGTGTATATTATTTATGCAGCAAGATATGTGAACAATTTTAGCATAAACCAAAATGTTTTCATCAAAGCCTTGTTAGTTAAATCTGGAAAAAAATAAGAATATTAAGAAATAAAAACCTGAACAAAACAACTGGTAGGCAGTAGTTAAAAGAGCATTGAAGTTAATTAAGGGTAGGAATGTGAATTCTATGCAGCAAATATTTGTTTTTTACAAGCATATAAGCACCACACCTTAACTTCTTGTTTATAAACATTTAAATGAACATAGAAGAGATCTTAGCACTGTAATTATTACTTACTGACAAAATTATCTTTTTTAGAAATAAAGGATTTGGATAGTCTACCTTTATATGAAAATTTTTCAAAATTTACAAATACTTTATTTTTCATCAAGGCAGTATTGAGTTATCCCATAAGTTTGACTAATTTCTATTTGTAATTATCATCTCAAAAATAGTTATATATTTTTTCTTTATGCTAGACATATTGACTCTTCATCTTGTACTATTCATGCTTAGTGATTTGCATGTTGTCATTAGCTAGATTTAAAATCCATTTGTAAGCATTCTCATTGATAAAATTAATGCTGCATTTTGTATATTATATATATACACAAACACACACACACACACATATATATATACATGAATGATATCTGAAACAGTGACTGAAAGGGTATGAATGAAAAAACAAAATTTACAAGGAAAAAATCAATATAAATATATGTGCGTGTGTGTTTGTGTAAATCCATATTATGATCCTATATTGATATCTGACTTTTATTGACACTGTTCTGTCATTACTGTTTCTCTTCAAATATAGATATAATTCATGCAGTCGGGCCAAATATTGAAGACTCTCATAAACTTTGTAGCAGTTACCTCAAGTCATTAGATCGGTTATTAGAAAATAAACTTAAAAGTATAGTAAGTTATTACTTTGTTACTAAAATGGTACAAAAATATAAATGTATTCACTCTATCTCTCCTACTACCCAAAATTCCTATTTACAAGCATCATGAATGCCTCATGTACATGCAACACTGAATTTTATTATAAGATAACTGTGGTGTTACCTTTGAAATGTATCTTTAACACAACTGTATTTATTAGTTACATTTCATTGTTAACTTTTCTACATGTTGAATGGGAAGCATTTAAGATTGTAAACCCATGACTTGAAGCTTTTTAAAAATATATATCTATTTGGCAAAACATTAAAAAAAAAGAATGATAGACAATTGTTTGTTGTGTTCAAAAATATATGTATGTTTAAATTTTTACAAGCAAAATCTTTTATACATTTTAAAAAAATCTTCAAAGTTCTTAAATTACAATATTTACTGTTGGTTGAATGATATTTTTTATGTGTATGACAAATTAAATTTGTCATTTTTAACATAAAGAATGGCCAGAATTATTGTTATCTTCATCTAGGGCTGACTTAGTACTAAATTTACAAGTTAAATAATATATATGTTGAAATATCTATTGTTTTGAGTATAACTGGCTTTAAAATGTTTTAAAGGAGCTGGAATGATGTGGAGACATTAGATATCTAAGTATTTTAATAAATATGATCTATATATATATATATGTGTGTGTGTGTATATGTATGTATGTTGTGGTGAGTGGACCTGTCGGGGAAGGTTTTCTCTGTACAGTGTATCTTCTCTTGGATCCAAACATCCACCCAAGTGTTTGCTGTGCGTGGTTGCCTGTGAAGGGGAGGAAAGGATCCTGGTGGTTGAGTGGTATCAGGGGCACCTCAATGCACCATTTTATCCTTGAATTCTTGTAGATGGATGGCCTTGGGGTACACCCTCCCCAATAGTCAGTTAGCTGGTCCTATTACTAAGTACCAAAACTAGATGTAGATGTTGTGGATATTAAGTCTGGTACTGGTGTGAGGGTATAGTACACACAAAACCCTGGCATGAGTGTTCTGTCCTTTTTTGGTAGTATAGTGCATTCCCTTGTAAGACTCCATGGTGGGTGAGGTCAGTGGGTACTGAAATCTTTTCTTTTCTCATAGATAATCTAAAAACAGATAACTAAAATAAAATACAAAAAAAACGGTTATTGGAAAATGCCCCAAATGGAAGACTGTTTCACAGTCACCATTACCTACTGTAGCTGTACCTCATTTTCTCATTCTTCATTCTTTGTTTGAGAAACCTTTGGGATAAATGTCTCTCTTTTTCATTCAGAATGGATTGGAGGGACTTGCTGGTTCTCCTAAGTCTCTCAAGAAGCTAATAAGTGTGCATTTTCTCATTCTTCATTCTTTGTTTGAGAAACCTCTGGGATAAATGGCTCCCCTTTTTATTAATGGATTGGAGGGACTTACTGGTTCTCCTAAGTCTCTCAAGAAGCTAATATCTAGGAACATCTTGGTTTAAACATCTACACTGCATCATAGTATAATTTGGATGGGAATAATCTTAACAGTGTCATGAAAGAAAGAGATCTTGGTGTAATAGTTGACCAGTCTCTAAACCCATCCAAGCAGTGTGTTGTTGCTAGTGGAAAGACAAATAGGATTTTAGGTTGTATATACAGAAATATTGAATACAAGTCTAAAGAGAACATAATTATAATGTTAGGTCATTGGTTAGGAATATTGTGTTCAGTCTTGGGCTCCTTATCTTAGGAAGGACATTGAATTGTTGGAAAGGGTTCAGAGAAGGGTTACTAGAATGGTGCCTGGGATGCAGAGGTTGTCGTATGAGAAGAGGTTGAAATTCTCAAATTGTTCTCTCTTGAAAAAAGAAGAGTTAGGGGGATCTAATTGAGGTGTTTAAGATTGTGAAGGAAATTGATATAAAGTTCATGCATCATCTCTTTCCATACTGACAGTGTGAATAGTAGGACTAGGGGACACAAATATAAATTTTAGCAAGGTAGGAGTCATCTTCAGCTCTATTTTTCTGACAGGGTGATTGGCCTTCGGATGTTGTGGAAGCAGTACATTTAAGTGAGCTTAAGAGAAAGCTTGATAAGTATATAAATGATAAGAGCTAGCTTTAATTTTTCTTCTTAAATTTATTTATTAACAGCTTTAGTTTGGTTTAGAGTGTGGAACAGCTGAGATGGTCCAATAGATCCCATGTTGTCCCAAAAAAGTTATGTTATGTTATAGCAAACTCCTTTTGAAGGCAAAGTTCATTGGGGATATGTCTATCAAGGTTACTCCCCATGCTACTTTGAATTCCTCAACAGGAGTGATTATAGAGAGAGATGTATTTAACATCCCTGAGTCAGAGATTCTCACTGGTTTCTCCAGCCAATGTTTCTCAGCTGTCCAGCATATCTCCATTTGAAAAGATGGAATAATGTGGTCTACAAATGTTCTGCCTGTCACTATTAAGGCAGGTTATCTTAACTGTAATGTACGGCCCCATGTTTCAAATTTTCTTAGATATTACCAATGCTAGTGGTTCGGACACTTCTTGTTTTAGTTCTTTGATGTGTGCTCATTATGGTGGCAAAGGCCACAACAGCTGTGACTGTTAATTGGAACCACACTGCATTGATTGTAATGATTTCCATCACCTCATACTTTTTTTCTTACCTTAAATGGGTGGAGAAAAAAGAGGCACTGCATTTGAGAACAGGAAACAACATTTTATACCTGAGGCACATAAGCTGCTGTTCCCTCTTCCACCTCTGACATATGCTGCTTTACTCCATCTACTTTAACAGTAGGGGGTGTAGACAGATCCTTCATTTCTTCGACAGACTCTTTCTCTCACCATGTCTTTTGCCATCCATGGAAACATCAGTTGACAGGTCCTTGTCTGCTCTTGTCTCTGTCCTCACTGTAGCCTCCATTGAATGCTCAGGCCCTTATCCTTTGGTTACACACTCAATCACTAGAATCTCCTTCTTCTGACATGACAAAGATCTGCCCAACCATAGAGGTTGACAGGCTTCTTTTTACTAAACGAAAATGTTGTGGTCAGAAACAAAAAGTGTCTTCACCCAGTTCTTCTGCTAAATAAAAATGGCCACTTTCATACAATGGAATTATCGAGGTTTACATTCTAATTTAGATGACATTAAGGCCTTGATCGATTCCTATCATCCCATGTGTCTTTTTTTTACAGGAAACATTTCTCAGACCTGCTGATGCTGTCACTTTTCAGCAGTTTTCCTTGTATAGGAATGACAAGTTGCATAATTGATGAGTCCATGTGTCTTTTTTTTACAGGAAACATTTCTCAGACCTGCTGATGCTGTCACTTTTCAGCAGTTTTCCTTGTATAGGAATGACAAGTTGCATAATTGATGAGTCCATGTCTGTGCCACTCAACATGTCACTGGAGGCATGTCTTCATGGGTCGTACTATCCCAGTTTGTTTTCTCTGCCTGTCACCAGGAATGAATTATGATCCAGCAGACCTTGATGATCTTACTAAACAGTTGCCATCTCCCTTCTTCATCTTGGAAGACTTTAATGAACACAATCCCCTCTAAGGTGGTGCTGACTGACAGTAAATGCCACCCAGCTCGTGTACTACGGGAGAAGTTAGAACAAGCTGACTGACTCTATTTCACCACTCTCTCTGAACTTGATCCTGCTGTCATTAGTCTTCCCACTATTACTGTCTGTGTGGAGGCAGGCACTGATTGTATTGTTGAAGCATTTGTTTGTATGATCCCAAAAACCTTGATATGTTTCCCATAGTATCCTCTTTTATGGTGGACACATGATTGTCAGCAGGTGTGAAAGGCTCAGGAATGGGCTTGAGATATCTTTTGAAGATCTCTCACTCTTAACAACAGTGTTGCTTTTCAGTAGGCTCATGCCTATGCCCAGCAGGTCAGATGTCAAAGCCAGAAGGAATCTTGATTAAGTTCACTATCAGCATCACCTCTACCACCAGTTCCAAGGTCATCTGGGACAGGATTTAGAAAGTCAGTGGGAAGTATGCTTCCCATTCTCTTTTGATCTTGCTCCCAAATTGCCAGGAAGCTGTTGATGTTCAGGGCATTGCTGACACTCTTGGGAAGTGCTTTCCTCACCTTTCCAGCCCTTCCATATCTTCCCCTGCCTTCTTGGCCTTCAAGTCATGGACTGAAAGATTACCACTTTTGATTCAAGCAGACAATCTCCATGACTATGATTGTCCAATTATGCTGGTAAAACTTCAAATTGCTCAACATTAGTCCAGAAGTACCTCAAGGGGACCTGATTATTTTCATTAGAAGATGCTGCTCATCTGTCTCCCACCTCTTTTGCTCTTCTTCTAGTTGTTTTCGACTTAATTTGGCAGAAGGATTGTTTTCCAGATGCATTGTGCAAGGCTATTTTCATCCCTTTTTGTAAGCCTGGGACGGATCCCAAGATTCCTTCTAATTATTGTCCTATTGCTTTGATTAGCTGTCTCTGTAAGGTTTTGGAGACGATGGTTAATGCTCATCTTGTTTTATTCCTGGAATCAAACAACCTCCTCTCACCCACCCAATATGGTTTTCGTAGACAGCTTTCCACCTTGGACCACCTGGTTCATCTTAAAACATCAATCATGGAAGTGTTCCTCAAGAGGGAGCATTTTATATTGATCTTCTTTGTACATTTGTACTCTACTAAATCTACTAATTACAGGAGAATAAGGAATGCTGTAACTTTTACCAAAACATTAAAAATAAATCAAAGAGTTTTGAGGAATATTATAAAGTTTCATTCAATTAATTACAGTTATTTGTGTTTTAATACTGCTATATTTTGTAAGACTGTAAAGTAAGTCAACTTAGCTAGTTGAAAAATGGTTAAGAAATCTCATAAGTTTAATCTTTTTTTTTTCCCTTTACAGGCCTTCCCTTGTATCTCCACTGGACTTAATGGTAAGATAACATTAGAATATATTTCAAAGATTTTTGTTTCTAGCAGCATTACCCCAGTGTACCCATAGTTTAACATTCTAAACAATGTATTGTTGCATCAGCGAGGTCATGTGACTAGTATCACGCCACCTCTTTCTAGAAATATCCTGTTCCTTCAGGAATGCCCTAGCATTTACTAGATATGTGTTAGTCTTGTATATATAAGACATTCACAACGTGACAGGATAACAGAGGTAATGAGTAATTGAACTGCAGTCAGAGAGTGTGTAATTGAACTGAGTATTGTTGAAGTCGAGCACGTGAGACATTCGTTGAGAATTATAGAGTGACTGTTGAAATTAAGTATATCGCAAAGTTACATTCAGAAAGAATAAACCAGTTTTATTTAAGAAAGGACTTGTGTTGCTAAAGTTTCGTCAGAACGAATTTACGGAAAATTAACAAACAAACAGAGACATAACAAATTGGTGTCAGGAGTGGGAT
>NW_013674557.1:0-10682 GCF_000517525.1 Limulus polyphemus
GATTAGATCAGTTGGCTACATCACTCAAATCAAGATTAGATGAGTTGGGTACATCACTCAACACAAGATTAGGTGAATTGGCCACACCACTCACACAAGATTAGATGAGTTGGATACATCACTCAACACAGGATTAGATGAGTTGGATACATCATTCAACACAAGATTAGATGAGTTGGATACATCACTCAACACAAGATTGGATGAGTTGGCTACATCACTCAACACAAGATTAGATCAGTTGGCTACATCACTCAACACAAGATTAGGTGAGTTGGCTACATCACTCAGCACAAGATTAGATGAGTTGGCTACATCACTCAACACAAGATTCAGATAGTGTGCATTGTTCTTGTGTTTCATCTTTCTCATACTCTTGACCACTTATTCTAACTTGCTGAGAGCAACTTCGGTCACCGTGGTGCTACTTGTGTTTTTAAACGGCAAAATTTCTAAATGTGATTTCAAACATAAAAGTACTTATGGATTTTCTACGTACTATTTTATTCTTTCATACCAGTATTAAACAAATACTCAGGTGTGAAGAGCTCCTCACGATTCCCACGAGGTCCAATATCCTCGAACTCATATCAAGGCAATAGGTTTTTCAAGTACAGCAAGAAATTGCCTACTTCAATTATCTGAATATGTCAGCACTTATAACTCCACCTCCACCGTCAGTACTTATAACCTCACCTCCAACGTTAGCCCTGAGTAACCCCACCTCAATCGCCAGTCCTGGATAACCCCACCTCCACCGTCAGACCGGGATAACCCCAACCTTCACCGTCAGCTCTGGATAACCCTACCTCCATGGCAGTCTTGGATAACCCCACCTCAATCGCCAGTCCTGGATAACTCCACCTCCACCATCAGTACTTATAATCTCACCTCCAACGTTAGCCCTGGGTAACCCCACTTCAATCGCCAGTCCTGGATAACCCCACCTCCACCATTAGACCGGGATAACCCTACCTCCATGGCAGTCTTGGATAACCCCCACTTCCAACGTCAGTCGGGGTGATTGTGGGTACAAAGTCGGGGTGATTGTGGGTACAAAGTCGGGGTGATTGTGGGTAACAAAGTCGGGGTGATTGTGGGTACAAAGTCGGGGTGATTGTGGGTAACAAAGTCGGGGTGATTGTGGGTACAAAGGCCAAATTAAGTTCTTAGGAAGAACATAGACATGTATGTTTGGTTTTATTAAACACAATGGGTTATCTGTTCTGTGCCCACCGCGACTATCGAACCCCGAATGTATGTTTGGTTTTATTAAACACAATGGGTTATCTGTTCTGTGCCCACCGCGACTATCGAACCCCGAATGTATGTTTGGTTTTATTAAACACAAAGGAAGAACATAGACATGTATGTTTGGTTTTATTAAACACAAAGGGTTATCTGTTCTGTGCCCACCGCGACTATCGAACCCCGAATGTATGTTTGGTTTTATTAAACACAAAGGGTTATCTGTTCTGTGCCCACCGCGACTATCGAACCCCGATTTTTAGCGTTATAAATCCGAAGACTTACCGCTGAACCACCAGGGTGAAAACACGATTATGAAACTGAAATAAAAATAATAATTTCTAAGAGGAAAATAAAATTGTTTAACCCTTTGATTACTCACATATTAACTATTCACAGTTTTGAATTTGGTCACTAAAAAAATTTAGTTAAAATTTAATCACTAATATAAATTTTTCTTATTACACAACATAGAATCATTACTTAATTTAAAGATATACGAATATTGGTAATGATGAACCTTTTTTGAGGGGGGTTAACCCATTTGTTTAACAGTTAATAGGGACAGAATTTATATTTCTACAGAAACCTTATATTATGTAAAAATGTAAAAAAAAGTTCACAGTTTTATTTCACAAAAGTCCAAAATACGATTCTTTCTTTACCGCCACCCTCTCTTCTAACCACCCGATAGAGGCATCAGGACCAGCGCTAGTGTGGGAGACCAGGGGGGACATCCCCCTCTTAAAAGTCGTGGGATCCCCCCCAACCAAATGACGTCCATTAATTTAGATTTTGCCCCATTAAGAAAAGCTGGAGCCTGGAGTTAAAAGTTATAATATGTAACCGACATCACCCACTTCAAATGAGAAGTAATAAAACAATGTGATTTTATAGTAAATTTATTAGATTTTTTGGAAGTTTAAAAAAAGTTATTATTACTGTTATTATTTTTTATTATAGTACTATGGATACGTTTTTATAACTACTGAAGTTGTTGTGGAAACAGTCTCCAATTTTTAACCTCTACACGTTATTTTTGTTTTTAATTTGTGAAAACCATATCAATTGTTAGAAAAATGTTTTCTTATCTTGTGTGTTTATCGTTTGAAAAGTCTTTTTATCTTGTGTGTTTATCGTTTGAAAAGTTTCCTTAGCTGTATGTTTATCGTTTGAAAAGTTTTCTTATCTTGTGTGTTTATCGCTTGAAAAGTTTTCTTGTCTTCTGTGTTTATCGTTTGAAAAGTTTTCTTATCTTGTGTGTTTATCGTTTTAAAAGTTTTCTTATCTTGTGTGTTTATCGTTTTAAAAGTTTTCTTGTCTTCTGTGTTTATCGTTTGAAAAGTTTCCTTAGCTGTATGTTTATCGTTTGAAAAGTTTTCTTGTCTTCTGTGTTTATCGTTTGAAAAGTTTCCTTAGCTGTATGTTTATCGCTTGAAAAGTTTTCTTGTCTTCTGTGTTTATCGTTTGAAAAGTTTCCTTAGCTGTATGTTTATATTTTGAAACGTTTTCTTATCTTGTGTATTTATCGCTTGAAAAGTTTTCTTGTCTTCTGTGTTTATCGTTTGAAAAGTTTTCTTGTCTTCTGTGTTTATCGTTTGAAAGTTTTTTTATCTTGTGTGTTTATCGTTTGAAAAGTTTTCTTGTCTTCTGTGTTTATCGCTTGAAAAGTTTTCTTGTCTTCTGTGTTTATCGTTTGAAAAGTTTCCTTATCTGTATGTTTATCGTTTGAAGAGTTTCCTTATCTTGTATGTTTATCGCATGAAAAGTTTACTTATACTGTATGTTTATCGCATGAAAAGTTTTCTTGTCTTCTGTGTTTATCGTTTGAAAAGTTTCCTTAGCTGTATGTTTATATTTTGAAACGTTTTCTTATCTTGTGTGTTTATATTTTGAAACGTTTTCTTATCTTGTGTGTTTATATTTTGAAACGTTTACTTATCTTATGTGTTTCTCGTTTGAAAGTTGTTTTTTTTATCTTGTGTGTTTATGGTAACTGAAGTGAACATCTGTTTAACCTTGTCGCTACCAACTCCTACAGTTCATACAAAACAAGAGTTTGGTGCCTGCTTGTAGAAAAGTCGACTGAGGATCAGTCTGTTTGTTTGACTTGATTAGGTGTATTCAAATGGCAAATAAAAATTAATAATATAGTTTACTAGGTGTTTTTTACAACTTCTTCAGAAACAGCTTTTTACTAAACACATAATGCATTAAAAACTTTTTTACATAGTAGTCGCTTATTGACGTTAATGTGTTAAAAGAATTCCTGTCTGCACTTTCACGATATTTCATGTGTTAGATATAATGTAGAAGCTCGGACAGTAAACTACTACTTAGGTTCCTAAAGCCCGGACAGTGAACTACTACTTAGGTTCCTAAAGCCCGGACAGTAAAATACTACTTAGGTTCCTAAAGCCCGGACAGTAAAAATGCTACTTAGGTACCTAAAGCTCGGACAGTAAAAATGCTACTTAGGTACCTAAAGCTCGGACAGTAAACTACTACTTAGGTTCCTAAAGCCCGGACGGTAAACTACTACTTAGGTTCCTAAAGCCCGGACAGTGAACTACTACTTAGGTTCCTAAAGCCCGGACAGTAAAATACTACTTAGGTTCCTAAAGCCCGGACAGTAAAATACTACTTAGGTACCTAAAGCCCGGACAGTAAACTACTACTTAGGTTCCTAAAGTTCGGACAGTAAACTACTACTTAGGTTCCTAAAGCCTGGACAGTAAAATACTACTTAGGTTCCTAAAGCCCGGACAGTAAACCACTACTTAGGTTCCTAAAGCCCGGACAGTAAACTACTACTTAGGTTCCTAAAGTTCGGACAGTAAACTACTACTTAGGTTCCTAAAGCCTGGACAGTAAAATACTACTTAGGTTCCTAAAGCCCGGACAGTAAAATACTACTTAGGTTCCTAAAGCTCGGACAGTAAAATACTACTTAGGTACCTAAAGCCCGGACAGTAAAATACTACTTAGGTTCCTATACTTGTCACAACTTACAATATTCACCTCTTAAAAATATATTTACGTAAGTCTGTGTTTTGTTTGTAATAGTTGTCGGAGGTTCAGTGGTAAGTTTGAGGGCTTATAAACTCTAAAAAATCGGGGTTCGACACTCGAAGTTGGCAGACCGCATATATCCCATAACATAGCTTTCGTTTAAAAAATACACACACACACCTATATCTTGAACCTAAATTTACTACATACCCACATTTGGGATAAAAAACATTTCACATCGACTACATAACAATCTAAAACTCATCTGAGGACTCACGAAACGAAAACCGATAAGCCCATTTTAGGTAACCAATGTCACGTCAGTCCAGGGGTTACTAATAGACACCTAGAGGAGATGCATAAAAAGTATAACGATGCTTAAAGAAAATGCCGGTTTGTAAGTTAGAGCGCCTTCAACAAATTTCACGCTGTTAATTGATAAGTGCTTGAACTCAGCAATAATGTATCTGACTTCCGTTCTAATATCGTACGGGACCTTTGATCCGCTAGTGACAACATTGTTTTTCATCTTACAGGTAATAGGTGTAGCAGGAGTTTTATCATGAGATAACGATTACACTAGTTTAATGATGAAAAGAACGTGCAAGTGTATCGGTAGACATCATTTTCCAATGTAAATAAAGTCTTTATTTAATTCATACTACATGCATCGTGTTCGTGAATTAAATCTGGAATTTCGCGCTCAAAATCTTACAACTGTTTGACCCTCGAAGAACAAAAAAACGTCTTATTCGAACTCGGCAAAAAATACGCATTCAGTTATCATTACGGTATGCCACATCAATCCTTATTGGTAACTTATCAAGTGACGTATTTATTACACAATTCACCTGGTGATGATAATAAACTACATAGTTCATCTGATGGTGGTAAAGAATTACACAGTTCACCTGGTGTTGATAATGAGTACCATAGTTACACCTGGTGGTGATAATGAATTAGATAGTTCACCAGGTGGTGATAATGAATTACACAGTTCACCTGGTGGTGATAATGAGTACCACAGTTACACCTGGTGGTGATAATGAACTAGATAGTTCACTAGGTGGCGATAATGAATTACACAGTTCACCTGGTGGTGATAATGAGTACCACAGTTACACCTGGTGGTGATAATGAACTAGATAGTTCACCAGGTGGCGATAATGATTTTAATTATTATATGTACAAAGTTACGTGATGCGTCAAGACATCAACACTAAGCTATAATGCTGTGAACACAAAGATTCCTACATCTCATCAATTCATCCCTTTAACCAATTTTCTATTAAAACAACAAATAGTAATCAATATTTAGCTTCATAATCGCCACCAGGTGAACTATCTAGTTCATTATCACCACCAGGTGAACTGTGTAATACATTACCACCACCAAGTGAGCTAGGTAGTTCATTACCATCACCAGGTGAATTGTGTAATTCATTATCGCCACCAGGTGAGCTAGGTAGTTCATTATCGCCACCAGGTGAACTGTGTAATACATTACCACCACCAGGTGAGCTAGGTAGTTCATTACCATCACCAGGTGAATTGTGTAATTCATTATCACCACCAGGTGTAACTATGGTACTCATTATCACCACCAGGTGAACTGTGTAATACATTACCACCACCAGGTGAGCTAGGTAGTTCATTACCATCACCAGGTGAATTGTGTAATTCATTATCAACACCAGTTGGAACTCATTATCGCCACCTAGTGAACTACAGATAAGCTGTAAACCTTAATTATATATTATTGACTCGTTACGTCATAGGGAACAATTTAAATTAGTTTTGTCAACTCTTGAATTTCGCCAGCAGCGTAAAAAGAAAATAGCCATTGAAAACCACGCCCACCTACTTTTGATTTGAATTTATATAATAACTTTTTCTTGCAAATTATCTATTGGGACCGAGTTGAAATCAAAGGAACAAGCCCAGGAAGCGACTACAATCAAGTCTCCATATCGAATGTACTAGTATGAGTAAACTGTTTTAATATCATCCTTCACCCAAAACTTCAGTGCAATTTTTATCTCTTATACACCATGTCGTGTATACTTAACTTTCCAATTATGTTTGCCTTCTATAAAATAAGAAGTTCCAGCTCATTTCTCCCTTCCAGTTTGGATTATTGGATCATGTTTATCTAAATTTGGAAGAAGAGGAAACTCGTACTTCCTTCCGGTAGAAAAACGATAACTTGTACATCTGTGATTAAACGGACGAAAATGTTGACACTCGGTATATTACAAAACACACGTTACGACCCGGTATTCAACAATACGTTTATAATGAAAAACACACGTTACGACCCGGTATTCAACAATACGTTTATAATGAAAAACACACGTTACGACCCGGTATTCAACAATACGTTTATAATGAAAAACACACGTTACGACCCGGTATTCAACAATACGTTTATAATGAAAAACACACGTTACGACCCGGTATTCAACAATACGTTTATGATGAAAAACACGTTACGACCCGGTATTCAACAATACGTTTATGATGAAAACACACGTTACCACCCGGTATTCAACAATACGTTTATAATGAAAAACACATTAAAACTCAATATTCAAGAATACGTCACCATGCTGAAGACCAGATATCACCGATATCACTTTTATATTGTGATAGATTTAAATATCGTACAAAAATAATGTATATATATTTTCTAACATAACATCAGTTCAATTGTGAAGACAATGCATTAATATAGAAAAAAAAAAATATATTTCACGATCGATAAATTTATTGCATCAAAAAAAGAAATATTTAATTTTACCATAACGATATCAAATAGTGACTTGATCATAATGTCTCAGTGTTTAGGAATAATGATCAAATGTTATCCAAAAAAGTTATTTTTGTGCTGGTGATTCTAAATATTTTAAATTTGATGCCTTATAACTTAACACGTGCCTACTTCTTTAACAGCCCCCCAGTGGTACAGCGGTATGTCCGCGGACTTACAACGCTAGAATCCGGGTTTCGATACCCGTGGTGGGCAGAGCACAGATAGCCCATTGTGTAGCTTCGTGCTTAATTACAAACTTCTTTAATAAGAACAAGAAACGCATGAAAATAAAAATGTTTCTACGGATGTTTAAAAATCATTATTTCACCTGGTGTGTAGAGCACGTTAACAGGACCCAATGATTACAATCTGTACTACGATGTTTTATGAAATTTTTTTTAATCGGTTATGAGCTGGTACACAGAACTTTGGCTGCTATATATATATATATATACACTGCATATTACGGAAAATCAGCGTCTGCTTCAACTTTATTACTACAATTAGGACGATCCGTTAACGTCTTTAGAGACATGATCTGACCCTGCTTTAAAAAATCCACACAACTGATATTAAGTCAGGTTCACTAATTCAACGGATCTACTTAGATATTATTACACGCGAAGGTGCAGTATCAAAAATCAGATTTTGCACAAAAATACGATGACTAGAAGAGTCAGAACAACAAAATAGAAAGCCATTTTTGTTGGAACTTTTAAATAACTCCCACGTAAGAAACTAATTACATCTCTAAATACTAAAAAAAAAGATTATTCTAAATACTGTATTCAAATAACATAGGACAGAACATGGCAAAAAACAAACAAGCAAGGCTTAACGGTAAAGAGATATTGAGAAAGCTATGAATTGTACAACGGAAAATATTTTAAAGTTTAATACACAGGTTAGCTATGACGTGAAAAGCCAAGCCAGGGTATATAAGTCCCTCAAGAAAATATTAATTTTCGTCCATAAAAATACCATCTACATATATATATATCGTGGTTAACAATGGTTATAAGTTCATTGTAGAAAACTCTAGTACAGTCTCTCGATTGTGTCAGACGAGTGCCCGTATTTAAGGTTTTCAATAAATAATATCAACAATTTGCTAAGCCCAAAAATACAGAAGTTTGTGATAATTATGATGTTAAGATTTTTAATTCCAATTTATTTGCTAGAAATACAAACTGATACAAGAAAAAAAAATCATGTTTAAAAGTAATTATGATAAACAGAAAAAAGTTACATATAGAGGGCGCGCATGAGTGGAACCTAAGATTACCATTAAGCTTCATAATAAATGTCTTCTACAAGTTACTACTGTTTGATATACAAAGTAGGCATTTAAATTCATTTGTGATAAGAAGTAATGTATATATATATATATTTTTTTTTGTACATACATGATATTATAGATATATATATATTAGCTGTACATTTTTTTAGGTTTTTTTTTACACAGCCAATTTAATGTACACATCCAGATTATTCCAGTCACCCGGTCGCCTCATCTTGCCAAAATCATTGCATGAATCATCTTGAATATCTCCTGCTCACACTCACACACTTAACGATATTGATTGTTTACTGTCTTTTCTGTTCTTCAATCGCAGCTCGTGACCCGAGGGTATACCGAAGCTAAGACGTCACGTTGAGGCCCGCCTTAAGTCACGTGCTCAAGCTGTATTTCTGATTGAGAGTTTTACGTCTCAACTAAAAGCACCAATCACGATGCTAGTCTACAGTGAATGAGTCACCCAAGGGCGTGTCCACTACCGACGCTACCTTTCATGTCGAAAAAACGCCGCACTTATCCGATGGTTACACAACACTGCTCTACTGTACATTGTCACAGAAAATATATAACATCCACAATCATCATTCTGTTATACAAAATACAGTCACCGAAATGTTTGAATAACACCCAAAAAACATCAAGGCCTCATTTACATAATCGGTTTCGTCACCAATATTTTCGTTAACGTTCACAGGTGCATAAAATTCACGAAAATCGATTTGCAACCGTTGTTGTTCGGTGTTTCCACCCCGCGTCATCAACAATAAAACCAATTGAAAATATGAATTTTTAAGATGGTGTGCGTAACTCCTTCACCAAATTCGTTTGTTTTGTTTGCATACTTTCTAACGCATAGCCCGCCATCATGGTGCCACGTACCAACACCACCAATACGCTATCATTTGACGTTTTCTTCGCGAAGCTCAGCTTTTTTCTCTTCGCTGTTCCTATCCCTAAAGAAGCCCAATCGGGTTCTGCTTTCTCGTACTGTAACCGTCACGAGATTAGACGTGACGTCAGTAATGAAGATCTGATCCACTAGGTTGTTCTGGATACGCCAAAACTCGGGTGCCGAAGTGATATCTTCATATTTGGTGTTAGGCTTGCCGGAGTAGGTTACTTGGTTATTACTGTGCTTGGGTTGTAGCAACGAGCCGGGAGCCAAGGGACTTTTCCCCCGAACAGCCGTCCCACTGGTGACAATCTGGGTTTGACCGTCCTCGTTATGGTTTTCCTGATCCGAGTTGTTGCCCGCTCCAGGTAAAGATGTCCCATTAGGCTGGGCAACAGCTGCCCCATTCACATCTCCTTGTTTGAATGGCGGAGTTATCAGTGATACTGGGGAGTTGCCACTTACAGGAACTTTGACCGATCCGCGTGCATGTTGACCACCCTTAACTGCCAAGCCGGAGGCACCAAACTGAGCAGAGCGGACACTCGACGCCGTGTTTTTGGGACCGGCAGTAACCGTGTTGCTGAATGTGGAAACAGCTGGACTTCCTGTGGAAATAGCTGGACTTACTATAACATTGTGTTTGTTTACAGATGTTGTCTCAGCTTGAATATTAGCTTCCGACTCCGGCGAGGTAACCGGAAATGGTCGTTTACCATTCAGGGTTAGGGTTGAAGAGACATTAGTAGGTGACTGGACATTCGAAGAAGAATTGACCGTCTTCGATACTTTAACAGGGATCGAACTCTCCATCTCAGAACCTTGGTTAGCTCTTTCTTCTTTCCAAGAATCGGCTCTGCGTTTAATCGGCTCTTTTTTAGTTACCAACTTATCATCAGCATCAAAAACGGGTGAGTGGACAGAGGCGTCAGCAAAAGGCTCCGTGGACTCGACATTCTCCTCGGAAGTCCTTGCCACGGACTCGGCTTCATCTGGCGAGTCGCTCCACAGTTTCTGGACCGATTTCCAGTCTCCTCTCGAATCCAGTACATCACCTGCACTCTGCAAGAATTACAATTTTTATATTAAGTTGCACATGCGCGTGGATGAGACTTATCGGGTGAATCTATTATTAGTAGTTAATACAAACACGAACCTACTTTACGCTATCTCTAACATGATCACTAGCTGATTTTATGAAAGAGGAACGCGTACTTTAATATAAATATGATTTAGCGTTTTCACCTGAAAACTTAACATCATAGCTTCAAAAACACAATCTATAATCTCTATATTTTCGGTGTATTACGTTTTATTGTTATTTCAACAATCTAGTGTATACGTTTTATTGTTATTTCAACAATCTAGTGTATACGTTTTATTGTTATTTCAACAATCTAGTGTATACGTTTTATTGT
>NW_013674557.1:10826-13340 GCF_000517525.1 Limulus polyphemus
TTTTATTGTTATTTCAACAATCTAGTGTATTCGTTTTATTGTTATTTCAACAATCTAGTGTATTCGTTTTATTGTTATTTCAACAATCTAGTGTATACGTTTTATTGTTATTTCAACAATCAATCGTTCTAAAATTATAGAGCCAGATTTTTTTTTATCTATAATTAAAACTGAATTTAATAAAATAAAAGTCACAGTCCAATAAAATCTAATAAAAGTAACAGTCACTTACCGAACTTCGTTCTTTTTTAGGCTTAGGACCCCTTTTTCCTGGGTTTATCTCTCTTTCTCTTTGACTGTAAAACGAACATTGTAAAACTATTAAACATTTATCAAAAATAATAGTGATGACCAGTTCATCAAAGCTGGACACTAATACGATTAACGTAGAATATTAAAAATTTGACCAATAAAAAGTTATTTCATCTGTGTATGGGCAACTAACACAAATAATATCTTCGACCAAATACAAACAACTCATTAACATGGCAAGAAACTTTCTAAGTCGACACAATGTTAATCAACATAAACGAACAGCACGTAATACGAACGTCAAACTTCTAACACGCACATAAACGGAACGTGCCAACACAACTCGTCAGACGAGAGTATATCAACATTAACTTCTAAAATACAGTAATTCCCGAACTTTCAAAAAAAAAAAAGAACTTAGTCTCGATATGTGTTAACAATGAAACAGGAACGTTATAATTATATCAATGTACCGATGAAACGACAGAAATGTATTTCCTTGTAAACTCTTGCACTAAATACCGGTAGCGCTGTATTTCGCTGCGAACGAAGCGCAGGCGCACCACACACGAGTCGCGCCATCTTGTATAAGTGGCTTAACACTAACCTTGCTTCGAAAGCTTCAAGTAGCCGTACATCTAAAATGTTTTCTTCTGGCTCCCAAGTGTTGTATCTGGGTGCAAGAATTAAAAAAAAACAACAACAAAAGATTAGAAGTGGATATTGTATATCATCTCGTAACTTACAGTGAATTTAACGATCGGGTTTATTTAACGCTAGAAAAGGAAACATATATACTTACTTCGGGCTCCATCCCTTCCACTTGACTAAGTATTCGACTCGACCCTGAGGAGACAGAGAAAAATAAATAAGCATTACTCATTTCAACACTTTTCTATGACGAAACAATTGAGAAAAACTCCGGTAAGTGTCGCTAACCTTTCTTATTCGCTTTTTCTGTATGCATTCTGCGGCAAAAACACGCTCGCCTACTGAAGAGAGTTCCATTACCGCCGAGCACGAACTGTGTTATGTTGCCGTCTTGTAACACCATCCAACGTACGATCCAGGTCTCGCGCAAAGGTTGTTTTCAACTGGCTGTTGTTTGAGCGCAAGTCGATTCGATAGTGCTCGCGCTACCCAGGATTCCACGGTGTGTCTGACGTCAATGTCTGCCGGTTAAGGCTGCTGAAGTAGATCCCCTCCCCTTAGAGGTGTGTGTGTGTGTGGCCTGATCGTAGTGACTGTTTGCTGAGTGTGTCCTTCGCTAGATTCACGGTTCTTTGTGTAAACTATTTCCCAACTTAAAAGATGCCCCCTCAATATTTTGCAACACCCTGTACATCAAACAGTTGATTACAGACCTTTTCTGGAGCAAGCATTATTAAGTAATTTGTATTTGTTAACTAAGCTTTACGTGATACTTGAATATCGTATTAATCTGGCAAGCTGTATCATAGGTAACCTGTTTTTTTTTGTTTTTACAAAACAATAAAGCGTCGTATATAAATATCTTCAAAACATTGAATCAACTTCTCGACCACCATCCAAATATTAAATAACTTGATGACTCATCCTGTAATTATATATTAAGTGTGTTTCTCTCTAGGATATTATCATCTGTTACCCGTGTTTCTCTCTAGGATATTATCATCTATTACCTGTGTTTCTCTCTAGGATATTATCATCTATTACACGTGTTTCTCTCTAGGATATTATCATCTATTACACGTGTTTCTCTCTAGGATATTATCATCTATTACATGTGTTTCTCTCTAGGATATTATCATCTATTACCTGTGTTTCTCTCTTGGATATTATCATCTATTACCTGTGTTTCTCTCTAGGATATTATCATCTTTTACCTGTGTTTCTCTCTAGGATATTATCATCTATTACACGTGTTTCTCTCTAGGATATTATCATCTGTTACACGTATTTCTCTCTAGGATATTATCATCTATTACATGTGTTTCTCTCTAGGATATTATCATCTGTTACCTGTGTTTCTCTCTAGGATATTATTATCTATTACCTGTGTTTCTCTCTAGGATATTATCATCTATTACCTGTGTTTCTCTCTAGGATATTATCATCTATTACCGTGTTTCTCTCTAGGATATTATCATCTATTACCCGTGTTTCTCTCTAGGATATTATCATCTGTTACCCGTGTTTCTCTCTAGGATATTATCATCTGTTACCCGTGTTTCTCTCTAGGATATTATCATCTATTACTTGTGTTTCTCTCTAGGATATTAT
>NW_013674557.1:14340-15639 GCF_000517525.1 Limulus polyphemus
AAGATTTTAGAAAAAAATAGAGATAATGTTGTTTGAGAAAGAAAGTTCTAGACCTCTTTAAATATGACGTAGTAACCAATGAATCTAATATCGTCTTTTTCAGCGAAAATAATATTAAACTAATAAAATAAGTATTGTTTTATGAAATATTCAATTTTTACAAGCATCTAATTAATTCAGACTGTTGTTTAAAATCATATTGGGATACTCTACATTCAAGAGTTTGCTGTGCTTATTTTAAAATCATTTTTCGCAAATAAACCTTTCTTTCAGAAAAATAATATTAGATAGGTGGCGACGTCACATGACTTGAAAAGTACAATTACGAATGTTGCCTGAGGATTATGAACTGTAAATAAGTTTGTTAAAAAAAATAGGTGGCGAAATTAATATGTATGGATCTTGTGTCGTGAAAAATACGAATTTAATCGAAAATATGGCCTAAAGATTCTGTGTTTTATACTGTTAAAGATTAGCTTCTAACCCTAAAGTAAAGTAAAGTAAAATATTCAATCTGTAAACGCTGTATAGTCAGATATTTCCATTTAAATATAAAATTCAGGTTAAACTCTAGCGAATTATATTGCTGTTAATATTACAAAAGCTCTAACGAATTATCTAGCTGTTACAAAACTATAACGAATTAGTTTGTTTTTGAAGTTCGCTCAAAGCTACACGAGGGCTATCTGCGCTAGCCGTCCTTAATTTAGCATTGTAAGATTAGAAGGAAGGCAGCTAGTCATCACCACCCACCGCCAACTCTTGGGCTACTCTTTTACCAACGAATAGTGGGATTGACCGTCACATTGTAACGCCCCCACGGCTGAAAGGGCGAGCATGTTTGGTGGGACGGTGATTCGAACCCGCGACCCTCAGATTGCGAGTCGAGCGTCTTATCCACCTGGCCATGCCGGGCTTTTCAGGTTAAAAGAATTGCGTTAACCTGTAAGATTTTGGGATCTATAACTTCGCTTCTAAATATGTATTATACAAAAGGTTTGGTGGAAGTTTCTTACAGTTAGATTCTCCGTGGATTTTAAAAATATTCTTCCGATTTTTATTGTTTTTGAAACTGACATCCAAAACTTCAATCCAGGAAATTAGATTCTAAACAACGATTAATCTTTATTTGTAATCTTGGAAAACGTATTTCGAGTTATGTTTGAAAAACATTTTTAACGATTATTGGCTGTAAACACATTTTTGAAACGAAATCAAAGAAATACCCATGGCATTACCTGCTGTAAACTGTTAACTGTTAAACATACATGAAGCAAATACACTTTGAGATCCTGGTTT
>NW_013674557.1:15649-17701 GCF_000517525.1 Limulus polyphemus
TGTGAAGTTTAAAAACTACTAAAACTACAGTCGAAATGTACAGTAATAGGGAAGTTTTGAGATCCTGGTTTGTGAAGTTTAAAAACTACTAAAACTACAGTCGAAATGTACAGTAATAGGGAAGTTTGAGATCCTGGTTTGTGAAGTTTAAAACTACTAAAACTACAGTCGAAGTGTACAGTAATAGGGAAGTTTTGAGATTCTGGTTTGTGAAGTTTAAAAACTACTAAAACTACAGTCGAAATGTGCAGTAATAGGGAAGTTTTGAGATCCTGGTTTGTGAAGTTTAAAAACTACTAAAACTACAGTCGAAATGTGCAGTAATAGGGAAGTTTTGAGATCCTGGTTTGTGAAGTTTAAAAACTACTAAAACTACAGTCGAAATGTGCAGTAATAGGGAAGTTTTGAGATCCTGGTTTGTGAAGTTTAAAAACTACTAAAACTACAGTCGAAATGTGCAGTAATAGGGACATACCGCTGTGCCACTGGGGAGCCATAAGAATGTAGACTTTATAGAAAACGTTAAATACCATAAGCAGCTTCTCTATAACTATATAAGTATAATTTTTAACATCACAAAAATAGGGGGTTCAGTCGAATCCCCTCGAACTCTCCCTGCGTACGTGCATGAAATCAAATACGATCATGTATACAGTCAAGTTTAGGGTTACCGCTATGGACTTTATTTTATGAACTTCTTCATACTCAGTCCAAGAAAGCGATTTTCATTTATCCCATTTCAGATTTCTAATTAAGGGGTGTTGCCCCCCCGAAGTAATGACGAACTTTGTAGGACCGCGAATTTCAACGTACTCTTAGAATTTCATTTTTTTGCGAAACCTTTTGAATCATGGTGCTCACTAGCATGTGCTACCTTCGGGATGACTCAGAAACTAGTCGCACACATGCTCCGAGAATTCAAGTCTTCCAATCGACACATCGCAATGCCAGATTGGAAAAATCCGATTAATGCCTCAAAAGTTTCAGAATTGTTGAATTTGAAAGGATGGTCCGTGAAAAAGTGGTAGAATGTGGATTTGGAACCCTCCAGATTTAAATCCCACCGAAGATGTCGGAGCTTTCATTCAACAATGCACAGAAGAAACGTTGGAAACTTTGTCTGAATGCGAGAGACACAAACATGAAACCTTGATTCGTGTTCTCACTGATGTGTTCACAGAAACAGCCACAA
Organism: Limulus polyphemus; assembly: GCF_000517525.1. NCBI lineage: Eukaryota > Metazoa > Arthropoda > Merostomata > Xiphosura > Limulidae > Limulus > Limulus polyphemus. Next base: position 16,842 of record NW_013674557.1, read on the forward strand.
AAACAGACATGTTTGTTGCATTGCTGAAATTTTTGGTGGCCCAATCAAGCGATATTGATACTTGGAATTACATTTTTGATTGATTTGGAATCTTATTTTACTTTGTTATGCTCTCGGGGAAAGAAAGTGTGATTTATTTTGCAACTTAGGTTTACAGAAGAATCTGTTAATTGAACAGGCCAGCTAGTGTCATGTATAAATTGTGGCCTTAGTAAGTTGTGAACTTACAACGGTGATTTAGGATTAAAATTTAAAATAACGGAATACGACTAAACTTACAAATCCAAACATGTCAACATCTATCAAGATAGGTTTAAATATTCGTCAAAATATCTGGGATTTATTGGGATGTTTGCATTGTTGTTTTACTCTGTTTTTTATAGTATATCAGTAATAATATAATCAACTATTCCAGTGTAATGATTCACGGTTGTCAGTGACTGAGTTTGTTGGTATAGTCAGCTCTTCTAGTGTAGTGACTCACGGTTGTCAGTGACTGAGTTTGTTGGTATAGTCAGCTCTTCTAGTGTAGTGATTCACGGTTGTCAGTGACTGAGTTTGTTGGTATAGTCAGCTCTTCTAGTGTAGTGATTCACGGTTGTCAGTGACTGAGTTTGTTGGTATAGTCAGCTCTTCCAGTAGAGCAACTCACGGTTGTCAGTGACTGAGTTTGTTGGTATAGTCAGCTCTTCCAGTATAGTGATTCACGGTTGTCAGTGACTGAGTTTGTTGGTATAGTCAGCTCTTCTAGTGTAGTGATTCACGGTTGTCAGTGACTGAGTTTGTTGGTATAGTCAGCTCTTCTAGTGTAGTGATTCACGGTTGTCAGTGACTGAGTTTGTTGGTATAGTCAGCTCTTC
>NW_013674557.1:18589-20485 GCF_000517525.1 Limulus polyphemus
GTTGTCAGTGACTGAGTTTGTTGGTATAGTCAGCTCTAACAGGATAGTGACTCAGGGTTGTCAGCGGATACATTTTTATTTTGACATATTTTTTTTTCAGACAGTATGTTTTTTTGTCAGTTCGTCACATTCTAGAAGTTGAGATGTTTTAAATTTCTAGACAATGGCGTAGTTGTGAGGGTTACGTTGCGGTTATCACTTGCCTTGAGCATTTCTTAGTCACAACACTTCAACATTTCAGCGAAATTGTGTTGATTTATTTGATTGTTAGTGTCAGAATTTTGCTCCGAACTAAACATGGGTTTCATCAACACGTAGCCTAATTATGAACTTATAAACTAAAGGGAAGACAGAACCAACGACTCCAAGGTTTTCTCGACTTGTATTGGTCCTATATCTTGGCAGCTGTCGTTTGTTAATACAGTTCCTAAACTAGTCCAGTATACCTGTAACAGTGCTAAACGTTTCCATTCCTATATTGACATTTTATTCTTCGTTAGCATCCCGTTTACTCAGTAAAGCAAGATTTTTCTCAAGTTGACATATTAACATACAAGTTTGAATATCTCTGAGACAGTCTGGTGCAGTGGACTAAACAATTAAATTTCCGCAAAATCTAATTATGTACTTGTGACGCACACTGTCGAAGAGTTCGTGACAATTTTGTTTTGTTAATTACCAAACAAGGAAATCACGAAATGTCAAACAAACGTAGAAGTTTCAGAATTATTGTCGGGAATCACGTTTCCAGTTTCAAAATCAATGTCGAGGCTTAGGAGATATTGCAATTAAAGTGGCTTACTTTGTATAATAACAGCACTATAGAGCAATGACGTCAGACATATGTGATTTACCAGCAGGACTTAGCTAACTAACACCTCCGCTCTTTAGGCTTAAGGTTGGCATTCCTGGGAACACCTGTCTTACTTGTGCCTGTACCATTCCATCGTAACACAACATGTGTGTTTCCAAGACAACCAAATATGCTACAAATTGGGGATTATACGGCGTGTATAATAGTTATAGTTTGGTGAACATCTCTAACACTGGTCTGTTAGTTGAAGATCAGCGGACAGACAGACTAACTGACAAATAGGTAGACAGAGAGAGTATCCTAGTTACACAACTAACTTAACAGGATTCTCTTTCTTTTTATCAAGTTATCAAACATGTGTAGGTGTTATTAAACATGTATATGTGTAGGTGTATTTGTAGGTGTTATTAAACGTATATGTGTAGGTGTTATTAAATATGTGTCGGTGTTATTACACATGTGTAGGTGTTATTAAACATGTGTATTTGTAGGTGTTATTACACATGTGTATGTGTAGGTTTTATTAAACATGTGTATTTGTAGGTGTTATTACACATGTGTATGTGTAGGTTTTATTAAACATGTGTAGGTGTGGGTGTATTTGTAGGTGTTATCAAACATGATTATGTGTAGGTTTTATTAAACATGTGTAGGTGTTATTGAACATGTGTAGGTATAGGTGTTATTACACATGTGTAGGTGTAGGTGTTATTAAACATGTGTATGTGTAGGTGTTATTACACATGTGTATGTGTAAGTGTGTGTAATAGTGTTTTACGAGTCTGATTTTGCTGTAATAAAAACATTATATAAGTCCAACTTTTTCAAAACTAACCAATCAGATTTTGTAGAAACAAGATAACCTCTTGGTAGGTTTTTCTTAGCTTAATGTTTTCACCCTTTGCCACAATGTCAAACAGCCAGGTTCAGAATTTGTGTTGTTGTATTTTCTGAACTGAACGCCAAACATACACTAGTACAGCCTCAACTAGATTACTGACTGTTGAGACAAACAGACACTAGTACAGCCTCAACTAGATTACTGACTGTTGAGACAAACAGACACTAGTACAGCCTAAACT
>NW_013674557.1:21485-24436 GCF_000517525.1 Limulus polyphemus
AACTAGATTACTGACTGTTGAGACAAACACACACTGGTACATCCTCAACTAGATTACTGACTGTTGAGACAAACAGACACTAGTACAGCCTTAACAGATTACTGACTGTTGAGACAAACAGACACTGGTACATCCTCAACTAGATTACCTACTGTTGAGACAAACACACACTAGTACAGCATGAACTACATGTACAGGGTATTTAGGTTTAGGTTTCTGTAGTAGTAATATTTTCTGAACAAGATAAAGCTGAAGACGAGTGGGGTTCGAAACCGATCTCAAGTTTCACTTCTTCACAAAAACCAACCACAGAAGTGTTCCGAACATAACTACAGCTCCGAAAATAATAAATTCACGAGTCATTCTCTGCTGTCTTGTAATGAAATTAAATTTTCAATTATTTCGCCCCATTTTTTTTTTCGTTCTTCAGTATGATGAGATGATTTTTCCGTTTTTTTTTGTTGTTGTTGTTGTTGTTATTGTTTTTTTTTCCTCATAGGGTGTTTTGGTATTTTGATTGGAATAAACATTTAGTTCCATAATAAAAACTGAATTCCTAAATGTGGCATTTCTTGAATTAATTGAAATTGTCTAAAGTTAATAATGGAAGTTTTGGAGTAACCAATTATTAGGTGTGTGAAGTGTGTTTCGCGGAGACAGTGTAACATACCAACAGGCAGACACACAAGTACGTGACGTGACAGTTAGAAAGAAAAAAAAATATTTCAAACTCAAACTGACATACTTGAAAATATTATATTTTGAGATGCTTATACGCAGATTCTTATTTATTGATTTTTCTTGTAACATAAGTGACATAATGACACTTAATAATCATTGTTATACATAAGTGACATAATGACACTTAATAATCATTGTTATTTGTTTGAAAATATCACAGTGCGCCCATTATATGGATTTGAATTCTAACTCTTTGCTTTGGAAGAAATTAGACACTGCTGCAAAAAACCAATATAGACATAAAACTCGCAACAATACAGATATAAAACTGCAACAATACAGATATAAAACTCGCAACAATACAGATATAAAACTAGCAACAATACAGATATAAAACTAGCGACAATCAGACTTAAAACTAGCAACAATACAGACATAAAACTAGCAACAATCAGACTTAAAACTAGCAACAGTCAGACTTAAAACTCGCAACAATACAGACATAAAACTCGCAACAATACAGACTTAAAACTAGCAACAATACAGACATAAAACTAGCAACAATCAGACTTAAAACTAGCAACAATCAGACTTAAAACTCGCAACAATACAGACATAAAACTCGCAATAATAAACACATAAAACTCACAACAGTAATGACATAAAACTCCCAACAGTACAAACATAAAACTCACAACAGTAATGACATAAAACTCCCAACAGTAATGACATAAAACTCACAACAGTAATGACATAAAACTCCAAACAGTACAAACATAAAAATAGCAACAATCAAACTTAAAACTAGCAACAATCAGACTTAAAACTCGCAACAATACAGACTTAAAACTAGCAACAATCAGACTTAAAACTAGCAACAATCGAACTTAAAATTAGCAACAATACAGACATAAAACTAGCAACAATCAAACTTAAAATTAGCAACAATCAGACTTAAAACTCGCAACAATACAGACTTAAAACTAGTAACAATCAGACTTAAAACTCAGGTTAAAAACCTGAAGGGGAATAATTCTACTGTTATGTACGAGTGTATTTTTTACTGTTATTTATTTTTATATCAACAGTAATGGTTTAGTCTCTTGTTATGTACTGATGTATTTTTTACTGTTATATATTTTTATATCAACAGTAATGGTTTAGTCTCTTGTTATGTACTAATGTAGTTTTTTACTGTTATATATTACAACAAATACGACTTCTTGAGGGAGAACGTGTAGTAAATACGACTTCCTGAGGGAGAACGTATAGTAAATACGACTTCTTGAGGGAGAACGCGTAGTAAATACGACTTCTTGAGGGAGAACGTGTAGCAAATAGGACTTCTTGAGGGAAAACGTGTAGTAAATACGACGCTGGCAGATAAAGCTGCAGTAACAAACTTTCAGCCAAGTATCGGATGGTGTTACCATGGAAGCCATTGATGGGTTCCATGCAGCATCAATTGAACAGTGCCCTGGTCGTTATGGCGAATGACCAGTTATAAACGCTCGCAGATTTGGGACGAATTAATATAGAATTTAATTCAGTGAGCCAAATGCCACGTGGTCACAATCGAGAGAATGGCTCTTCTGGTTTATGCACTGATTCACGTCTACGTGTGGTTTGTGATTCATTGGCGTTATAACAAACCTAATTACCATATCCTGGCTAATTAAAATTCCTAAAGCTTTATACCTAACATTGTCGGTCAACATTTGATAATTTTCAGTTGAACTTCAATAGCACGTGGGCCTTAGAAGAAGGGCGAGTTCATTTATCACTGATATGTAATATATTAAGGGTTAAAGGTAAGGAAACGTTTGGAAGATGAAAATTATTTTTTTTAAATTACCACGTGTTTAGTTTCCATTACTGTGAACGTTTAGTTTAGTGCTAACTGTTTTATTACGTAATGAGGTAGAATAGATATTCGTTATTCCATCGTGATACCTCCCAGTGGCTCTGCGGTTAGTCCGGGGGCTTATAATACTAAAAACTGAGTTTCGATACAGCTCAGATAACCTAATGTGTAACTTTGTATTTAACTATAAACAATCCACGTGATGTTATTGGAAAGTTTAAGATCTGAGTCACGATAGCGAATTATAAAGGTTCTTTATTCGAATTAATATGAAGTCGCAGTAATAGAACTGTTGGTATGTTTATTAGCTAACAAAAACTATTATACTAAACCATATTAGCTTGTTCTCCCTAAACTATTACATTAAATCATATTAGCTTGTTCTCCCTAAACTATTACACTAAAT
>NW_013674557.1:25320-28376 GCF_000517525.1 Limulus polyphemus
AGATGCTTCAACATAGATATTTCAACATAGATGCTTCAACATAGATGCTTCAACATAGATGCTTCAACATAGATGTTTCAACATAGATGCTTCAACATAGATGCTTCAACATAGATGCTTCAACATAGATATTTCAACATAGATGCTTCAACATATATGTTTCAATATAGATGTTTCAATATAGAAGTTTCAACATAGATGTTTCAACATAGATGCTTCAACATATATGTTTCAATATAGATATTTCAACATAGATCTTTCAACATAGATGTTTCAACATAGATGCTTCAACATAGATGTTTCAACATAGATGTTTCAACATAGGTGTTTCAACACAGATGCTTCAACATAGATGCTTCAACATAAATATTTCAACATAGATATTTCAACATAGATGTTTCAACATAGATGCTTCAACATAGATGCTTCAACATAGATGCTTCAACATAGATGTTTCAACATAGATGTTTCAATATAGGTGTTTTAACATAGATGCTTTCTGCAGTACTTCTACTTCAAGGCAGAAAGACCACTCACAGTAACCAACATTATCTTATCCACAAACCCACGAAACCCATTTCAAACCTTAGCTCCACGTCAATAATATCTCCACGAGAGAATGAGAAACTCAAACACCTGCCCAAGAAGACAGAACCGCGATTGACCAACCAAACCAAACTACAGATTCGAACGAAAGACCAGCACACTCTAACACTAATTAAAGAGATCTAAAGTACGGACACATCCATTGACAAACCTCCCTCCTGGGACCGTCTTACACAACCCAAAGCAAACACTCGCACGAACACGACGTATGTAGAGACACCGCCCGAAATCTACGACACTCAGACTAACGACACAGATGAAGACTGTTGACACAAAACATTTTATTTACAAGGTTCGACCGTTTCGGAATACACTTATTCCATCTTCAACGTAACGCTAGAAACTTGTAAATAAAGTGTTTTGTCAACCGTCTTCATCTTTATTATTAGGCTACGACACTCAGACTGAAGCTTACAATACTCATTCAAAGACCTTCGGAAGAGGTTGATTGCCCCAGGGGTAAAATCAAGCCCGTAAAACATACCTTCACTGATCACCAAGAAGAATACTCCGAGGATTGTCTACTCCATCGGTGTCAGTCCTTTCAAGCACTCCACAACCGAGCAAGAAATCCAATCCATTCATTGTAGCTGTTCATGCTTACCGTGTTTTTCTTCTTCTTTTAATCTAGTCTAACAGCTCGGACTCTGGTCGGATAGAATTTTGGGCTCTTGACCAGTGAAAGTGGGTTTTTCTCGGGGCTCTCCAGTTTCCCCGTCACATTGGATCCCCTTCTTGTTCTGCTGGATCCTGTGATCCCCTTTATCTTATTCTATTCCATATTACTTTATTTAAGTTAAATTTTTGGATTTTATTAATTTATTTTCTTCATTCGGTTAATTTCTTGAGTTGGGACAGCAAGAATCGGACGACAGTCAGTGTTGGATTTTCTGACTTTCTTCTTGTGATGTAATTGAATTCAAGTAGTTTTTGTTTTTTTTCTTTTCCTAATCTTCCAAACCACGAGTGGGGGCGAAGAGGGATCGGTCATGTCTGAGTACCCCTGGTTTATTTATCTTAACCTAAATACCCACCACTGAAAGATAGAACCTCACCGACCTGAAAAAACTGGCATGCAAGTATTTCAAAAGGTCGTCCAAACATAATTTTCTCGTCAAGATGTCCGATAGTAAAAATCTTCTTGATTCTCATTTTGAGTTCGTCTGGTACAAAGATAGCCAACTGACCCATGACTTTTATATAATCTGGCACAACGGTAAGTTTATAGGCTTATAATAACTCTAAAAACCGCGTTTCGATACCCGGTGCTAGGCAGAGCAAAGATAGCCCATTGTGTAGTTTGTGCTTAACAAAAAACTATAAAGTTATATATATATATTATGAATGTTTGACGAGTTTTCTGTATCAGCCTCATACTGTATCCGATCATCTATTTATATCTATGTCTCCCTATTTATCTATTTATCTATTTTCTTTTCAAGGCCAATAAATGTCTGTCAGTTGAGGTCCCTGACTTATCGTAAATATTCAAATTTCCGGATTGGCTTTTTTAGAGTTTAAGATTATGCTCAATAGAGCCATTGCTTTATTAATTGAAATACACATTATAAGGAAAAGAACAGATCACATGGACCCAGATCACAACACAGTTTTACTGGTGCACTACAATCATATCACAAGTGATATGATTGTAGTGCACCAGTAAAACTGTGTTGTGATATGATTGTAGTGCACCAGTAAAACTGTGTTGTGATATGATTGTAGTGCACCAGTAAAACTGTGTTGTGATATGATTGTAGTGCACCAGTAAAACTGTGTTGTGATCTGATTGTAGTGCACCAGTAAAACTGTGTTGTGATCTGATTGTAGTGCACCAGTAAAACTGTAATGTGATATGATTGTAGTGCACCAGTAAAACTGTGTTGTGATCTGGGTCTCACTGGGTCCAAACACAGTTTTACTGGTGCACTACAAACAGATCACAACACAGTTTTTACTGGTGCACTACAATCAGATCACAACACAGTTTATACTGGTGCACTACAATCAGATCACAACACAGTTTTACTGGTGCACTACACTCGATCTGTAGCTCGTACGATTTTCTTTATTTTGTCTTTGTGTATGAATGTTCCACTGTTAGTGCATAACAGGTTTGTTCTTTCAAAAGAAAACGTATGAAGCTTCGAACTAGTGATCAGAGGGAAGGCATCCTGTCATTAATACCGTATTACCCATCATTCACGTCAAAGGATTGACTGTCACCCTTAAAATGGGAGTAATATTTTGTGGTATCATAAGGATTCAAACCCGACTCGCCAGCTCCGAAATCCATAGTTCCACCAAGAGTCAACCCGCGCCTCCTCACTTTGAAGTGTACATCCTAGGTGGGATCTTCTTTCCAGATTAGTCGAGAATATTATAATTACAGAGAAGAAGTTATACAGACAGTATCAACATCGATAACAGAAAATAAACATTACTGTAAC
>NW_013674558.1:0-854 GCF_000517525.1 Limulus polyphemus
CACTGACTGATCTAAATATCCACTATCCACTGACTGATCTAAATATCCACTATCCACTGACTGATCTAAATATCCACTATCTACTGACTGATGTAAATATCCACTATACACTGACTGATGTAAATATCCACTATCCACTGACTAATATAAATATCCACTATCCCCTAACTGATCTAAATATCCACTATCCACTGACTGATCTAAATATCCACTATCCACTGACTGATGTAAATATCCACTATCCACTGACTGATCTAAATATTCACTATCCACTGACTGATCTAAATATCCGCTATCTACTGACTGATGTAAATATCTACTATACACTGACTGATCTAAATATCCACTATCTACTGACTGATGTAAATATACACTATCTACTGACTGATCTAAATATCCACTATCCATGAGATAAAATCAAGATCCGCTGTCCATGAGCTAATGTAAAGATCCGCTGTCCATGTGCTAATGTAAAGATCCGCCGCCCATGAGTTAATATAAAGATCCGCTGTCCATGAGTTAATATAAAGATCCGCTGTCCATGAGTTAATATAAAGATCCGCTGTCCATGTGCTAATATAAAGATCCGCCGCCCATGAGTTAATATAAAGATCCGCTGTCCATGAGCTAATATAAAGATCCGCTGTCCATGTGCTAATATAAAGATCCGCTGTCCATGAGCCAATATAAAGATCCGCCGCCCATGAGCTAATATAAAGATCCGCTGTCCATGAGCTAATATAAAGATCCGCTGTCCATGTGCTAATGTAAAGATCCGCTGTCCATGTGCTAATGTAAAGATCCGCTGTCCATATCCTAATGTAAAGATCCGTTGTCCATGAGCTAATATAAAG
>NW_013674558.1:1810-8340 GCF_000517525.1 Limulus polyphemus
GTTAATATAAAGATCCGCTGTCCATGTGCTAATATAAAGATCCGCTGTCCATGTGCTAATATAAAGATCCGCTGTCCATGTGCTAATATAAAGATCCGCTGTCCATGTGCTAATGTAAAGATCCGCCGCCCATGTGCTAATGTAAAGATCCGCTGTCCATGTGCTAATGTAAAGATCCGCTGTCCATGTGCTAATATAAAGATCCGCTGTCCATATGCTAATGTAAAGATCCGCTGTACATGTGCTAATGTAAAGATCCGCTGTCCATGAGCTAATGTAAAGATCCGCTGTCCATGTGCTAATGTAAAGATCCATGGAGTGTTTTTAGATTTGACTATAAGAAATGAACTTTATGAGTCTGATCATTATGAATCAATAAATAACCCTTTGTTTAAAAATTCTGAAACAACTGAAAGTGACGATAAAAACATTGATTAACTCTGGTGCTGAAAGGCATAAAAACAACATAAAACCAATACTTTTTCAAACTTAGTCCCGGGTAATAGGATTCGGGTGCCATCGGTCATTCCCACTAGCTTGTTTTCAGACATTCAGTTATGCAGTAAGTCGTGGAGGTCCGGATTTAAGGAGGCGGATAGCGTTAATGTTATTGAAGTCGCTAGTTGATTTGCTCCAAGAGGACTGTTTATGGATTGTTTCCTTTTAAAGACACACACACACAAAGTTTAATTCCCAAAAGCTCAAAACCGCCTCATTAAAAGAACAATATAAACACACACACACACACACACTTCGAAAGTGTACGCCTCCGCATGATGATTGAGACTGTCAAATTGTCCCAATCATATCTAATACCTCGCTTTCCATATAGCCCCAGTATGTTCTCCAGTTAGCTCTGGATTATGAAGACCAGCTCGTTAATCATTGGGTAATGTTGGTTATGAAACATACTTCCTCTTCGGACCAATCACTTGTAAGTGTAGGTAGGTACGAGCAGTTTATCAAGAATTAGGGTTAAGGTTATATAAGTTGCATTTCCAAAACTTAAAAATTACAATTCTGATAACGAGGATTGAATATTTGATAGATAAATTAAGCTATTTAATTTTCCGCTGTTTAAAAGATTTTATTGGTTAACAGTTACGGTTAACTACTGGTTTCTCAACTATATATAAAAATGAAACTTCTACAACTTTCTTAACTCTAAGTACTTTTATCTACTTCCTGTTTATACAAACACACCACACAGCATCTATGTATCTGTATATATTCCAGTTCCTGTATCTTTACACGAACAACATGCCTCTTCTACGTAATCAAAAGCTTGTTTATGCGTCAAACGTTAAGTGACAATACTAATACAAAGTTATCCTTCTGTCAGATTTATTAGCGGTACAACTGAATTAATATATTCTAACGGGGTCGGGTTTGTTTGTTTTTTTTTCAATTAAGATCTTTGTCAGTAAGAGGTGGAGATTGTTGTTTTTTTTTCTTTAAACGTAGCAGGTCTCACTCTCTGAACTCTTTAAACAAGAATGTTTTAATCTGTTCATTTTATGTAGAGATACACAGATAGATGGCCAGATAATAAATGGACAGAAAATAGATGTACATTTTATTTAAAACAATCTGACTTGATACACAAGTCTGACAGTGAAAAAACAGAAATATTACAAGCAGTAATAACAGCAATATGACAAATTAATCTATGTAGTATTTACACTTTTACTTCCAAACTCTTTAACAGCTCAGAACCAATTAATAAAATCAATATAGTTTGATAACATTTGATTGATTTGTTTTTTAGCACAAAGCTACACAATGTTCAATCTGTTTTCTGCCTATCACGGGTATTTAAACCCGATTTTTAGCGTTGTAAGCACGTAGACCTAGTACTGAGTTCCTGGAAGGGGGGTACATTTAACAGTTTTAATGTAGTACGACAGACAGAGATACAGACGTTTATTTGGAGAAATATCTGACATTTGTTATTCGTTACATACTTTAATTAAAATAATTATAATTAATGACCTTAAAGTTGAAGTTCAAGCTTTTTTACTGACCAATTAACTCTTGTTTCTCTGTCTACGTAACAATTCCTTCCCTGGAAACAGGCTTCCGACAGGGCCGCCACCTTCGCGTCCCTTTAATGCAGGGAAAAAAAATTCTAGTACCAAGCATTGATTGGATGAGCTTTTAGAGAATGTACTAGCATCTCTAAGTCGTGTTCTGCCCGATGCTAATCTCTTTGGGGGATATTAAAATACAAAAGCTCATTACGTGTTATTCGATGGCTCCAAATCAAGCCACGTGTTTTAGTGTTGGCTGTAAAGATAAGTAAGACTGGGTAACTTTAGAATTCCTTTCTCTATTCAAGTGAAATATTGAAAATTTATTTCTCTGTTAAAGACCAACATTACCTTAACTCGAGTTATACAAGGCGTGGCTTAATGATTAGCATGAGAGGCTCTTGATGTATAGGTCAGGAGTTCGAACAGGGGCATCGCTGTGAAAATGATAGTCAGTCCTGTTTTTTTCGGTTCAAATATCCTGGTAAAACCCTACTGTTTTCCGGTTCAAATATCCTGGTAAAACCCTACTGTTTTCCGGTTCAAATATCCTGGTAAAACCCTACTGTTTTCCGGTTCAAATATCCTGGTAAAACCCTACTGTTTTCCGGTTTAAATATCCTGGTAAAACCCTACTGTTTTCCGGTTCAAATATCCTGGTAAAACCCTACTGTTTTCCGGTTTAAATATCCTGGTAAAACCCTACTGTTTTCCGGTTCAAATATCCTGGTAAAACCCGTGTCTGCGGATGCTTCTGATTGGCTGCTGTCCCTCTAATCACTAGCTTAAAATTAGAGATGTCTATACATAAATCTTCCAGTGTTTGTTAGTTTAGCCTACTTACGGTAAGGTACTCTTCGGGTTAAAAATTCCCATTCCAGTTCCGAAAACTTGTTTCAAGACCGCTTTATCCCTCCAACCGTTTAAAAACTAAACGGCTTTGTGAGGTGGGCTGTTTAATGTAGCTTTAATAACTGTCTCTCCGAACTGAACAAATTAACAATGATATCTTTAATATCTGTCTCACCATATTGTATCTTGTCTCACCGAAATGTATTTTTTACATTCTAAGGGTTAAGAGTCATTTAGAAAACTGTTGTTTACATTCTAAGGGTTAAGAGGCACTTAGAAAGGTATTGTTTACATTTTAAGGGTTAAGAGGCACTTAGAAAGGTATTGTTTACATTTTAATGGTTAAGAGTCACTTAGAAAGGTATTGTTTACATTCTAAGGGTTAAGAGGCACTTAGAAAAGTATTGTTTACATTCTGAGGGTTAAGAGGCACTTAGAAAGGTATTGTTTACATTTTAAGGGTTAAGAGGCACTCAGAAAGGTATTGTTTACATTCTAAGGGTTAAGAGTCACTTAGAAAAAACAATACCTTTCTCAGTGACTCTTAACCCTTAGAATGTAAAAAATACCCTTTTAAGTGACTCTTAACCATTAAAATGTAAACAATATCTTTCTAAGTGACTATTTACCCTTGGAATGTAAACAATACCTTTCTAAGTGCCTCTTAACCCTTAGAATGTAAACAATACCTTTCTAAGTGCCTCTTAATCCTTAGAATGTAAACAATATCTTTCTAAGTGACTCTTAACCCTTAGAATGTAAACAATACCTTTCTGAGTGCCTCTTAACCATTAAAATGTAAACAATACCTTTCTAAGTGCCTCTTAACCCTTAGAATGTAAAAAATACATTTCTAAGTGACTCTTAACCATTAAAATGTAAACAATTCCTTTTTAAGTGCCTCTTAACCCTTAGAATGTAAACAATACCTTTCTAAGCGACTCTTAACCATTAAAATGTAAACAATACCTTTCTAAGTGCCTCTTAACCCTTAGAATGTAAACAATATCTTTCTGAGTGCTTCTTAACCCTTAAAATGTAAACAATACCACATTCTAAGGGTTAAGGGTCACTGAAAAGGATGATATTCTTGGTTCAGAGGTCACAGATGGCGCTAACGTCGTTGGTCTCGAGGATCACTGACATTGATATAATTTATATTATTTGATCTCAAATTTCGTTGAAAAAAAATTCAATGTCCAAGATTACAGATATCTAACTAATTAAAAAAAAACAACAACACAATTTTGTATTTTAAATTCCAAGCATTCTCTATACGCTTTATCGTTTGTTTCATATTCACTTTAGAATTAAAATAAGATTATAATACAACGACGGAGCATCAAAAAGAATGACTTTCTGACGCTGAAAAATGTTTTCGTCTTTTTTTCCTCTACGTCATTTTATATTTCTCTACCTCTACCATTAGGATCTCATCTATTTTTAATAAGGTATGGTAGGCGTGGTCTTCCCTTCTTATGGAATCCTCGCGATAATAACGTGACAATCACACTTCGATAGATAAAATGAAAGATCTGTAAGAATTCACCGCACCTCACAATTTATTGATGTCATCAGTCTCAAACACAAGCCAGAAGAAGAAGAAGAAGAAGATTCGTGTCCATCTTAAACTTAGTTAAGAAAATAGTTTCCTCAGATATCATATTTTATTTTCAACCCTTTTTTTTTAAAGAAAGTATCTTTGTTGTTGTTTGTTTGTTTTTTTTAATTTAGGGCAAATATATTCGAGAACTAATTTGGAAATAATAGGATAGAGGGAGGACAACTTGTGAACACCATTCAGTTAGTCTTATCAGACCAAATAGTGGAGTTTGACCGCCACTGCTATAACACGTCTATGACCTCTAAAAATGGAACTTTTTTTTTTTTTCATGGCGTTAACTGGGCACGAAATTCAGATCCAATGTCCGGCACTATAACCACTGGGTGGCGCTAGTTGTCATGGTCAATGCCATTTCAACAACACGTTATATTTAATAAAACCTGTTAAATCTATTAGCACAAAAAATTACGGTTTACTTAGTCTTTCCGATGAAACCGACGAATTAGAATGAATACCATGAAACACGTGTATTTTAGAAAATTTAAGCCAAGATCACGTTTTTTTTGTTTTTTTTTATATAATTCAAATTATGCTCCTGTATTTCAGAACTATAAAAAAAACACAGACTTGTCGAGATTAAAAGAAACAAAGTTTGGAGCTATTTTTAGTTTCCATGGTAACACTACTTTTTTTTTTTTTAAGTTTCTCAACTTTTATATTCCAGATCAGGATAAAAGATAACGAATACTCTTTAAAAGTTTGACCAGAGAGGGCGCTGCATAATTACTTTTACGCTTTCTTGAAGCGAGACGTGAGACTTTCGGTATCGCTTAGTAGAATTCGGCACGTTCTACATACGGCACGTGCTTCAACGGTCAAGATCTACTCGGGCTTCTATTCAGTTACCATTCTTACAAAAAAAGTCAAAGCACCGTAACTATAATTGACCCTCTGTGGACAATAACACGAAAAGCTGCAGCTCAAATCTTACGTTACTGCTTCCACCATGCACGGTTGCTAGGTTTAAAAGTCAGAAAAAAATGTCTGAAATCCCTGTAATGAAAAGGCCGTTTGACCAGACCGCTGACCACATATATATCGGTGTTTCTTACAAGAACCATCTCTTGTGTTGTTGTTTTGAGATCTTATCACGTTTATGGTTGCCTTTCTTCGTTATTTGTGGAAACTGAATTGGTGTGCGTGGCCCATTGGTAAGCGTGCCCGAATATGGACTTTGTGGGTCTAGTGTTCTCGTCCCGTTGGCGCAAAAGAACATCGCTCTCTGCACTTTGTGGTCGTGGGTGAGTTATGAGAGCGTTAGTCAAACACCGTTATTCGATCAGACAAGAGTAACCCCAGATTAGGCGGCGGATACTGTTGAATAGCTGCCTTCCCTCTAGTCCATCAGTTCAAGAACAGACAGAGTAGATAGCCCTTGAGTGGTCTTTCGTGAATATCCAAAAACTAGCAAACAAACAGAGTTAAATCTTCAAAACTGGTTAAATCCGAGGGGGGGGGATGAGATGGCTCCAACAATCTCGATCAAATTTGTGTTGTGATCATTTAAGATTTAAGGTTGAAATCGCGGACGTTACGATAGGATTTTTTACAACAGTTTATCAGGGTAATGTTAGAAAGGAGTAAATATCCATTTACACCGGTCAGGGTAATGTTAGAAAGGAGTAAATATCCATTTACACCGGTCAGGATAATGTTAGAAAGGAGTAAATATCCGTTTACACCGGTCAGGGTAATGCTAGAAAGGAGTAAATATCCATTTACACCGGTCAGGGTAATGCTAGAAAGGAGTAAATATCCATTTACACCGGTCAGGGTAATGTTAGAAAGGAGTAAATATCCATTTACACCGGTCAGGGTAATGTTAGAAAGGAATAAATATCCGTTTACACTGGTCAAGGTAATGCTAGAAAGGAGTAAATATCCGTTTACACCGGTCAGGGTAATGTTAGAAAGGAGTAAATATCCATTTACACCGGTCAAGGTAATGCTAGAAAGGAGTAAATATCCGTTTACACCGGTCAGGGTAATGTTAGAAAGGAGTAAATATCCGTTTGCACCGGTCA
>NW_013674558.1:9247-21155 GCF_000517525.1 Limulus polyphemus
GTAAATATCCATTTACACCAGTCAGGGTAATGTTAGAAAGGAGTAAATATCCATTTACACCGGTCAGGGTAATGTTAGAAAGGAGTAAATATCCATTTACACCAGTCAGGGGTCATGTTAGAAAGGAGTAATTATCCGTTTGCACCAGTCAGGATCATTTAAATAAAAGGTTATTTTTCATTGTCTAATTAATTTTCTTATAAAGAGACCCAGCATTTAATACTTTAAAAAATGAAAGAATTAAATACTTTATAAAAAAATTACATCACAAAAAAAACCGTCCTAATCGTACTGTCTGTACCTCCAATTAAATCTCTAGACTGTTCACAACAGTGAAAGCAATGGTACAAAGAAACCTTTGTAGTCAGCTTGGCAAAGTTCTCTTTCCTGAGTGGCACAGCGATATGTCTGCGGACTTACAACGCTAGAGCCCGGGTTTCGATACCCGTGGTGGGCAGAGCACGGATAGCCCATTGTGTAGCTTTGTGCTTAATTACAAACAAAGAAACTCTTTCCTGAAACAAGCTGTCAGCCATATTTAAAGGCTCCAAACCTGAGACAACCAGCTTTCTGAGTTTCTTTTTTTTTCTTCTTCTTATGTTTCTTACTATTACTTAAGCTACAGAAGAAGAAAAATTAATTTATAATTTTTGGTTTACAATTGCTCTAAGAATGTATAGCTACTATAGTTTATGTGGCCTTAATTCTTAACTTTGTGTAGAAATTCCAAATAATTTCAAGCAAATTAGATTATTCGACTAACAGAGACGGCCCCTCTTTAGAAGGATCGTGTTTTTCACCTCTAACCTTTGATGTGAAAAATAACAATTTCACGTCATATACACTGATTAATTAGCTGCAAAATACTGCTAATGTTTCTATGTATGTTGAAGAAAAAAATACTACATAGAGCGAAGAAAACGTTCCCGTTGAATCTGAACTATTCTCTTAACAACAGAGGGCGCGTTTGACGTCAGTGGTCATAAAATCGTCTAATTCTGTACGTGTACCTTACAGACTCGTACGAATGACGAGAGTGTGCGTGTACAGTAAGAGCTATTGAGTTGTATGATAAGTAGATACTGAAATTACTTTCAGCGTGGAATATCCTACAGATCTCAGAACAAGATAATAACCTTGATCTATAATAGTTTTGGAGTTCTGGCAGGTAGAAAACACAAATAAATAGAACACTAGCCTTAGAATTAAAGCTTAATTCAGTTTCATCATTGGATAACGAAAACACAACTCATCAGGCCAAACTGATCAAGTGAGAACAACTCACTTAGGTATGGGTTTCACTAAGAATGAAATTATTCATCTTCTGATAATTAAAACCACCAGATGATTGGATAGAAAAAAATATAGAATAATTTATTTTCTGGTGACCAAAACAACCAGGAAATTGGATGGAAATGGCTTCTCCTTCTGTTTCGTTGTACATCTGTTTGATCCTCTCTCTGTTTCGTTGTACATCTGTTTGATCCTCTTTCTGTTTCGTTGTACATCTTTTGAACCCTCCTTCTGTTTCGTTGTACATCTGTTTGATCCTCTCTCTGTTTCGTTGTACATCTTTTGCATCCTCCTTCTGTTTCGTTGTACATCTTTTGGACCCTCCTTCTGTTTCGTTGTACATCTGTTTGATCCTCCTTCTGTTTCGTTGTACATCTGTTTGATCCTCTATCTGTTTCGTTGTACATCTGTTTGATCCTCCTTCTGTTTCGTTGTACATCTGTTTGATCCTCTTTCTGTTTCGTTGTACATCTGTTTGATCCTCTCTCTGTTTCGTTGTACATCTGTTTGATCCTCTTTCTGTTTCGTTGTACATCTGTTTGATCCTCCTTCTGTTTCGTTGTACATCTGTTTGATCTTCTTTCTGTTTCGTTGTACATCTGTTTGATCCTCTTTCTGTTTCGTTGTACATCTGTTTGATCCTCTCTCTGTTTCGTTGTACATCTGTTTGATCCTCTTTCTGTTTCGTTGTACATCTGTTTGATCCTCTTTCTGTTTCGTTGTACATCTGTTTGATCCTCTCTCTGTTTCGTTGTACATCTGTTTGATCCTCTTTCTGTTTCGTTGTACATCTTTTGGACCCTCCTTCTGTTTCGTTGTACATCTGTTTGATCTTCTTTTGGGGTGATGTTTATAGTTTTGTAATATGTTTTAGGGTTGTTGTTGTTTTTTTTGTGTGTGTGTTCTTACAATACTTAACGTAGCTGGTTTCTCCAAGCTCTTATTACATTTGTTGAATCCTTTTTATTACTTACCGTAGAAAAGGCTTAAAATACAAGAGTTTTCCAGCAAAAAGTATAAAGGGAAGAAACACTGATTGATGGCTTGGAATATTTATATTAACGTAGTATGGATAATTATAAAAGATTGGATGTCCCTACAGTAATATATTGTTACGTTTATCTCTTCATAAATTAATAATGTCACAAGTGAATCAACCGTATCCTGTACTGATTAAACAGAACAGAAAATACACATTAATCTGTTAAACGAGAAGTAAGTGTAATATTTCACGTCGTTTCGCGCCCGTTATCGTTATTTCACGTCGTTTCGCGCCCGTTATCGTTTTGATAAATTATAATGATGCCATCTTAACGTGCGAAATTCGATTTTTTTGTCTCCATTTTAAAGTGTGTTTTTAATTGTTATTATTATTATTATAACTTATCTTTTCTTGTCATATCATTCGATTTTCTTGTTATTAAACTATGGCGACAAAATGAAGCAATAATATAAAGAAATATTGATCGCACTTGTGATGGTTGTTGTTGTTGTATATTTTCGTTATTCGTACAGTTAAGTTGTTCACTTATCACTTTAAAAAGTAAAACTAGCGCGAGGCAAGGTGATGTACGAAAAATTAAATTTTCCGATTTGACAAAAATATATTCTTGTTACCGATCGTGATAAACCTACTTACAGATATTACTCTGTTCTTTTAATCATCATTTATTTAATTACCGTCCATCGGCTCAGAAGTAATGTAAGTGTTCCTAGCCCTTACATTATCAACATATCTGCAAAATTATATTTAAATATTAAAACAATATCCGGGTCTCGAAAAAAAACGAAAACATTTCCCACACAGATTCCTGCTAACTACAATGAAATAATTTGAATTAGATTACTCAGAATTAGGGTTAATTTGCTATTTTGTTAATGATGCTTATTATGTGTTATTAACGCATCTTAGAATATATACAAACGACGAGAAAAGAAAAAAAAATTGTTAAAACTTCTTAATATTCAACATATCTGCTGGTGAATCGTGATTTGTTAGTTTTAAAAAATCAGTTAACGTCACCTTGGTTACGAGTACTACCTTTACCGTGTATATAACTATTACTTTGGTTACTAAGTGCTTGCTATACATTCGCATGGCCAGGTGGTTAGGGCCCTCGACTCGCAATCTGCGGGTCGCGGGTTCGAATCCCCGTTCCAACAAACATGCTCGCCCTTTCAGTCGTGGGGGCGTTGTAATAAATGCGACGGTCAATCCCACTATTCGTTGGTAAGAGTATCCCAAGAGTTGGCGGTAGGTGATGATGACTAGTTTCCTTCCTTCTAATCTTTCACTGCTAAATTAGGGACAGCTAATGCAGATAGCCCTCGTGTAGCTTTGTGCGAAATTCGAAACAGACCAAACTAATTAATCATTAGTTAATGTCACCTTGGTTACGAGTATCTGTTTTAGCGTGTATACAAGTATCACTTTGGTTACTAAGTGCTCATTATACATTAGTTAATGTCACCTTTGTTACGAGAACTTGAATTAGCTGACATATAGTTGTTACTTTGGTTACTAGGTGCTTATTATACATTAGTTAATGTCACCTTGGTTACTAGAATTTAGTTGTCTCTTTGGCTCCATTACTAATAAATATTTCAAAAAAGTAAAACAAAATGAGAACTAAAATAGGCATAGATAATCTGTCTTTAAATTGAAAATTCCTTCCTGTCACACATCCATAAACAGAAACACAGTTTTCAGTGGATCTAGCAGACTTGTTTATAATGTTGATACAAATATTAAGCCTAATTTACGAGAGCTCCAATTAATCGAGCTAATAATAATAGGTTTCTAAAGATTCTATAACGTTAGAAATACACTATAGTTAATAATTCATTTTTACCCATGTGTTAATATCTGCTGAATCGGATTATAAATACTAAATTAACCCTAAAAATGTTACTTTCAACATAAGTTCTTGTTGTTTTTTTTAGGATAAAGTAAATATGTAAAATCAACTCGACATCAGGTTTGAGGTACGAGGATGTATGTAATTTTAAGGCTGTTTTTTTTCATACATTTGTTATGACGTATGAATATGACGTATCCATCTATACAGAACCCTGCATCTCTAACCTTCACTACAACACATATCAATATCGATGTTTTTCTCTAGAACAGATATCAATATCAGTGTTTTTCTTTCTCTTCCAGCACTGTATGATATCTCTAACCTTCACTACAACAGATATCAATATCACTGTTTTTCTCTCTCTTCCAACACTGTATGATATCTCTAACCTTCACTAAAACATATATCAATATCACTGTTTTTCTCTCTCTTCCAGCACTGTATGATATCTCTAACCTTCACTACAACAGATATCAATATCACTGTTTTTCTCTCTCTTCCAACACTGTATGATATCTCTAGCCTTTACTACAACAGATATCAATATCAATGTTTTTCTCTCTCTTCCAACACTGTATGCTGACTCCGATTTGAAATTTCAGAAATTTTAAACATTGGACAATCTTTCCCAAGTATGTTTCCATTCCAACAGGGAGAAAGTAGCATCATAAGCGTATTAGCTCAATAGCTGGAGATATATTCCAACAAAATTAATACGGAGATACATTAATTTACTTTTGCTCCTCCCCCAGCGTCGGAAAGTGTGAGACGTTGGCATTTTGATTGGTCCATCATTATTTATAGTTCCCCATTTTGCCTCTTCTCCTAACTAAATATTTGGTAAGAGTACTGGTTTTCGATATATCTCCAATAATGAGCTAATACGCTTATGATGCTACTTTCTCCCTTAATGAGAAAGGGTGGAAGATAGTTAATATTATGTGTCACATCATGAGAAACAGACGACACTGGTTTGTAACACGTGTAACTTTAAACGGAACTCCGATGATACTGGTTTATCGTATGTTTTACAGAACGAGGACCGTTTTGAACATCTTAAAATTCAAACATCTCGAAAATAAAAGAGTGAACACAGTTTGTTCTTAGAAGAACAAGAGCGGAAGGTTTACCTTCAATGGTGGACTGACCACTCGGCGTTTGTCTAATATTTCAGTGATTCGATTAGGTTTCAGATCTTAAGTTTCAAGATGACGTAGTATATGATCATTTGGATACAAGTTTCAAAGTTTACAGGCACGGTGGGAAATGCATGGAATTAATTATGGTAATTTTGAACCGTGAGCAACCAGGTATCTAGAAAATACCTGCATCGATCATTATTTACACAGTTTAACTTGAACTCCTTTAATTTTGCTTTAATATTAAAATGTAAAATTTTTATCTTCTTTTTTTTTGTTTGTTTAGCCATCCCCATCTTTCCATTACATCTTATGACTGACTCGACAAACCAGACCAATGGGAAACCAGTAGAAAGTGTGGAAGGTAGTTTATATTATGTGTCACATTATGAGGAATCCAACGATACTAATTTACAGTATGTGTCACGTTATGAGGAATTCGAATGATACTAGTTTACAGCATGTGTCTCTTTATGAGGAATCCAACGATACTAATTTACAGTATGTGTCACATTATGAGGAATCCAACGACACTAATTTACAGTATGTGTCACGTTATGAGGAATTCGAATGATACTAGTTTACAGCATGTGTCTCTTTATGAGAAAGTGTGGAAGGTAGTTTATATTATGTGTCACATCATGATATACTGACAACAATAATTTCCAACATGTGTCACATTATGAAGGATCCAACGACACTAATTTACAGTATGTGTCACGTTATGAGGAATACAACGATACGAATTTACAGTATGTGTCTCAATAAAGAGACACATGCTGTAAACTAATATCATTCGAATTCCTCATAACGTGACACATACTGTAAATTAGTGTCGATGGATTCCTCATAACGTGACACATACTGTAAATTAGTGTCGATGGATTCCTCATAATGGGACACATGCTGTAAACTAGTGTCGTTGTATTCCTCATAATGTGACACAGGCGACAAACAAGTATTTTCGGAGTTTTTTCTAATGTGACACTTGTTGTAAACAAGTATTGTCAGGGTTCCACATAAGGTGATACATAATATAAACTAGTGTTATCGGAATTCCTCATAACGTGACATATACAATAAGAGACTAAAGCGAGTTTTAATAATGTGACACATTGCCATTAACTAGTTTGTCAATATTCCTCACTGGGATAGTAACAGTTAACTAGTTTATGTGATTTTTATTAACATTAATAGTTATATTCCTGAATCGACATCGTTCTACTCTGGCTTAGGTTCGTTAATCAATACCTTCTCTTTTCTACATAGCATCTTCTGATCACGCCCTCTACCGAGAATCTTAAATATACTACGAATAAAAACCCTATAACCCGAGCGCTTTCGAAAGGTGGACCTTTCTTCTTCTTCTGAGGCAAACATACTATTATGTGCATTACGTCACATTCACCAAGCACGCTTTCACGTACACTACATTTATCATTCGTCACTAAATTTGCATGTTTCTAACCACCTAGTGGTGTAAATTATAATTACTTATACATAACATTATCAATGTTTAAATACGAAGTTATGTGAAATAAACCAGAATAGTTTGAATTATATTCTCAACTTTTAAAACTAATATTAAATCGTTTTGCGTTTGAGTTTCTACCGTGGGGAATCGAACACCGGATTTTAGTGTTCTAAGTCCCTAAGCGTACCGCTGCCCATCGAGGTACCGTTTACCGTTACATAACACCAAACCGTTTGTTTTGAAATGTTTAATTATATTTGTTTGGAATTGTGGAGCTTATCCAAATAATTATTTATAACGTCATTTATCACATTTGGAAAAAAAAAACAGTTTTATTTAGAAACGTTTTGTATATAAGCACGGGGCGTTATTATTCACTTTAAATAAACTCACCATCTGAAATTGAAACGTAACACTGTAAGTAAAAGCTTTCTCGTGATATATTTAACGTTTAAAAACTAGCGTTGTTATTACGTCATAAAGTGCCCGCCCCAGTGGCACAGCGGTATGTCTGCCGAGTTACAACGCTAGAATCCGGGTTTCGATACCCGTGGTGGGCAGAGCACAGATAGCCCATTGTGTAGCTTTGTGCTTAATTACAAAACAAACGTCATAAAGTATCAAACAAAGAAACTTATACTACTGTGTTAAGTAAAAAAAAAAAAAAACTTACTTAACATTTGAGATTCATTGACCTGACCCTGATTCAATCATAATTCCATGTGTGTTGTTGATATAGAATCAAATCCCTTACAGACAAATTCTTGATAAATGTACTTTGGAAATGAAATAAAAAAAAAAAAACCCGAGCGCTTTGGTAAGGTGGACCTTTCTTCTTTCGAAAGCGCTCGGGTTACAGGTTTTTTTTAATTCATTTCTATCAAGACTTCTTGAACCTACGTGTTTTCCTAACATCGTGAATGTACTTTGGAAATATTACATCTTCTTTCTAATGTAATAAATTCATTTAAAACTTTATTTTCAATGGAAAATTAATGAATAAAGATTTTTACATCAAACGATACACCTTCATCAACCAAAGTATATGGTTCGGTTTACGGTTTACATCAACTAACTAGTTCGGTTTATGGTTTCTATCAACTAACTGATTCGGTTTAGGGTGTATATCAACTAACTAGTTCGGTTTATGGTTTATATCAACCAAAGTATATGGTTCGGTTTACGGTTTACATCAACTAACTGGTTCGGTTTATGGTGTATATCAATGAACTGTTTCGGTTTACGGTTTATATCAACTAACTGGTTCGGTTTACGGTTTATATCAAATAACTGGTTCGGTTTATGGTTTATATCAACTAACTGGTTCGGTTTATATCAATGGACTGTTTCGGTTTATGGTTTATATCAACTAACTGGTTCGGTTTATATCAATGGACTGTTTCGGTTTACGGTTTATATCAACTAACTGGTTCGGTTTACGGTTTATATCAAATAACTGGTTCGGTTTATGGTTTATATCAACTAACTGGTTCGGTTTATATCAATGGACTGTTTCGGTTTATGGTTTATATCAACTAACTGGTTCGGTTTATATCAATGGACTGTTTCGGTTTACGGTTTATATCAACTAACTGGTTCGGTTTATGGTGTATATCAATGAACTGGTTCGGTTTATGGTTTATATCAACTAACTGGTTCGGTTTATGGTGTATATCAATGAACTGGTTCGGTTTATGGTTTATATCAACTAACTGGTTCGGTTTATGGTGTATATCAATGAACTGGTTCGGTTTACGGTTTATATCAACTAACTGGTTCGGTTTATGGTTTATATCAACTAACTGGTTCGGTTTATGGTTTATATCAACTAACTGGTTCGGTTTATGGTTTATATCAACTAACTGGTTTGTTGGAGCGAGAAGTCATTTCGTTGTTTCTATAATTCTAATCTGTCAGTTCACAATTAATGTTAGCTGAAAAGTGAAGTTAAAGATAACTTCAATGTTCCATTTCAGGGGTACTTTTAAAATGTGATTGTTTTCACTTCTGTGGATCTGGATAACGTTAAAGAGGTCCTGCTAATCGATTAAACTCTACGTGAGCATCGCTAGCGCAACAAAGATATTAAACCTTCACTCAACACTTCTCTGCCACTCTTAACTGTCTTCACAAATTCCTCTCTTCGAGATACCGCAAAACCCGAACAACTGTCACCAGATCTATATCATTTCCACCCACTATCTATGGCTTTTTTTTTTTCACTGCGTATCGATCAGCTTCCTGTCTGTTTACCAAAATATCCCCCGACTTCAGGAATCCAAATAAATAAAGGAGCTGAACGGGGAATTAATTTTACTTATCTCAACAACATAGAGGGCGTTCACGGAGCACGCTTCAAAACCAAGTACAGTAAAACTAACACAACATCTACGTTAAGTAAAGCTTTAAATGAGTTTCGTAATTATTCAAAGTTTTCAAAAGTATCGAAGCTAATGCGACTAAACATTTCTGACCAATCGGTGCATTTTCTCTCTCTCTCTGGTCATTTTCTCCATTCTGTTGTCCAGAATTCTTTAGCAAAATACGATGTGCATACGGATCCATTTCGCCAATATTTAATACGGATCCATTTCGCCAATATTTAACTGTCGGTAGTCCTAGCCTAGGAAACATCACCACGAGTGTTATTAGTACAGTTTCATTTACAACAGTTTTCAATCAAACTAGGTATATTACATTAAACCATAGCTGTCCAAATGGCCCGGCATGGCCAGGTGGTTAGGGCACTCGACTCGCAATCTGTGGGTCGCGTGTTCGAATCCCCCGTCCCATCAAACATGCTCGCCCTTTCAGCCGTGGGGGCGTTATAATGTGGCGATCAATCCCACTATTCGTTGGTAAAAGAGTAGCCCAAGAGTTGGCGGTGGGTGGTGATGACTAGCTGCCTTCCCTCTAGTCTTACACTGCAAAATTAGGGACGGCTAGCGCAGATAGCCCTCGTGTAGCTTTGCGCGAAATTCAAAACAAACAAACAAAGTGTCCAAATACACCGAACGTTCCAACTGACCTGTTCTGTGGGATTATGATAAACCTTTCCTCTTAAGAGGTGAAGCACTAAGACTTGTTATCCAAACTTAATTTTTTTTGTCCAAGGATGTAATTCATAATTTAAGAGTCTTGTCGGCTAAGACCCTAATTATCTTAATGGCCTCTGTTTTTGAAAGAGCAGTTGTATTCACTGGTTCAGAGAAACTAATATGGAGTGATCCTATGACAAGCGGTACTTTAATTTCAACACTTGTTATTGAATTAATCTTTAATTAATCTCGTGACTTATCTTTAATCCGGAAAACCCTCGTGAAGTAAGACAGTGTTTATTATGGGATAGAGAGTTTGACTTGTCTCCTCCTCTAATGAGTTCCTCTTGCTTAATGGCAAAATGCACTCAACACGAAATTCTCCATTATTAATCTTAGTTTGATGTCCAAAGATGTATTTATGTCCGAGTAACACACACACACACACATGTAGTTGCCAGGCAACGAAAATAAAAAAATGTGTGTGAGGCACGTATCTCGTTCAGTTGTCTTTCAACAGCGATGTGTTTGTTATAGATATTAAGCACAAAGCTACACAAGGTATATTTGCATAAAACTGTCCAATATTTTGAACTGACAGACTAAACAGAAGGAAGTTAGTTAACAGTGCTCACCGCCAACTCTTGGAATACTCTAATGGAGAAATTACTCTTCACTTTCATACTGCAACAACGATCCCTAAAAGTAGATTTGTGTTAGAACATACTTAGTTCTTTATCTGTTTTTGTTGTAATAATTAAACAATGCTTAGTTCCTTATCTGTTTCTGTTGTATTAAACAATAATTTAATACAACAGAAACAGATAAGGAACTAACAATAATTAGTTCCTTATCTGTTTCTGTTGTATTAAACAATAATTAGTTACTTATCTGTTTCTGTTGTATTCAACAATAATTAGTTCTTTATCTGTTTCTGTTGTATTAAACAATAATTAGTTCCTTATCTGTTTCTCCAGTATTATATTTATTTCTGTTTATAAAGACTACCCAGATTCCTTCATGTAGTTTGTAAACATCAAAAGTTGATCTCAAAGTTTCAGTCATTAAAGCACGAGTAGAGAAATTAAGAAAATTATTGTGGGCCTATTTCAAAGAAAAAACTTGTTATTCTTAACCTAAGGAATCCTCATTAAAAATAAAAGAAAAACTAAAAAAATATTTATTCTTGGACGATCCCTGCCTGTTTCGGCATTTATAAAGCAAAATTTCTGAAATAATAATTAAACTATAAATTAGACTATTTCCATGAGGCATTCTGTTAACGGTTAAGTGTATTATTTCTTTCTATTTTCATTTTTTAAGATTCAGCCCTGTGAACGAAATATCCAAAGATTAATTAAAGAAAATTAGTTAGGCATTCAAATTATAATGAGAACCATCAATTAAAAGTTAAGTTACTGTCGGGAGGGGTACGTGGCGACATCTCTTGGCAGCATGAAGATATATATATACTGGAATCTTTATTGAAAGTTAAATAAATATTTTAAAGATATGTTTTTTTTACTGAATATCAAACCCTATCCCTATCCACTCTCTGAAGAGGCGTTGCCTGATCTTGTTAGATAAACTGATTATAAATCAGAGACACTTAATTGAGAGAAAATAATTCAGGAGTTGGATAATCCTGGTTCTATATAATTTTCCATACAATCCACATGTCTGGCTTTCACCATATTTTGAAATTGACATATTGTTTAACAGTGTCAGTTACCAAATTCTACACCATTCATTTAGAAACTAAACCTACGTGTATATATATGATTTCGTGTAAACAAACGTTACGAACTAGATTAGGTTTCAGTTTTGATCATTCCTAAGATATGAAGAGCCACGAGACGCTTGAAGTATTTTACTTTTACTTTAGACCAGAATTACCGATTTTCAAACACCTTGTTTCTAAACTACATATAGACCACAAGTTACTTGTAGCTCTATGACTTTCTTCGTTACAAACTCCCTGGCCCGGCATGAACAGGTTGTTAGGTTACTAGACTCGCAATCTGAGGGTCACGGGTTCGAATCCCCCGTCCCACCAAACATGCTCGCCCTTTCAGCCGGGTGAGCGTTATAATGTGACGGTCA
>NW_013674558.1:22084-23990 GCF_000517525.1 Limulus polyphemus
GGCTAGCGCAGATAGCCCTCGTGTAGCTTTGCGCGAAATTCAAAACAAACAAACAAATTTACGTTATGTTTCTTTACTCTGTTGTCTATATCCACTTCATAATTTGTCTGCCTAATAAATAATCTCTTGGACTTGGTTTCGTTTTTGGTCAACTTATCTAACTGCTGGTCAGATCGTCTACTTCTTTAGCCATATCCAGTGAGCAAACAATACGTTCTTATTTCGATTATTGTAACATCAAGATTCTTTAAGGATATTACCAACTAACCATTTGTATTGTTCTATTATTGTCAGTTAGTTTTTCACCTCAAAGTTCCATTTCAATTATTAATACTTACTTTCCTGATTTCTCTCACTCTTTATTGTTCATTTTTTCTTTCTTTTCCGTTTTTTTTCTTATTTTTTTTTGAACAAGTGTTAATAATTGTTCGTGTTTTCACGATGAGCACGACGTAGTTTTTGTTCTAAATCAAAGAAACTTATCTATATACCCCTCCCCCAGTGGCACAGCGGCATGTCTGCTGACTTACAACGCTAGAATCCGGGTTTCGATACCCGTGGTGGGTAAAGGAGAGACAGCCCATTGTGTAGCTTTGTGCTTAATTACAAATAAACAAACAAATCTTATACGAGATTACTACGTTCTCTCGCGGTTTCCGTTCGTTCCCTCTAGCTACTATCTTTTAACTTTGAATTAGTCAGGTGATGAAAAGCTTGTAGGTTGTATTTTCAAACTCCCCGTTCCTCTAGCTACTTTTTTTAACTTTGAATTAGTCAGGTGATAAGCTTGTAGGTTGTATTTTCAAACTCCCCGTTCCTCTAGCTACTTTTTTTGTAACTTTGAATTAGTTTGATGATAAGCTTGTAGGTTGTATTTTCAAACTCCCCGTTCCTCTAGCTACTTTTTTTTTAACTTTGAATTAGTCAGGTGATAAGTTTGTAGATTGTATTTTCAAACTCCCCGTTCCTCTAGCTACTTTTTTTCAACTTTGAATTAGTCAGGTGATAAGTTTGTAGATTGTATTTTCAAACTCCCCGATCCTCCGAATTCCTCTTAATTTTGATCTGTTTATTCTTCCTGCTTTCTTCTCTTCTGTCTCTCACGTTCCTTCTGGTTGCTTTATTTTCTTCTTTCATTACTTCTTTGTCTCTCTATCTCAATCATTTCTGTTTCTTCGCCTGTTTTATTTGTCTTCACAGGCACACGTACATTGGGGATTATTAGTTACAGATAGGAGGGGATTTAAAGAGCTATTCCGCCAATTCTTCGTCGAACAAATTACATCCAAAAAAAGTACTTTCATTATCTTTCCAACTCAGTGCTAGACCTTTCACAAGTCCAGACTTAATGAACCACCAGGACGCTCAACTTGGATCACCAAACCGAACAAGTCTTTTTCGTGTCTTTGGGATAATAAGCAGAAAATGAGACTGGAAGAAAAATGTAACCTAAATGAAATAATGATGTACTTTGAACTCACTGTGAGATCACAACACAGTGAACAATACGTCAAGACGTCAGTTTCACAACACAGTGAACAATACGTCAAGACATCAGCTTCACAACACAGTGAACAATACCGTCAAGACATCACCTTCACAACACAGTGAACAATACGTCAAGACATCAGCTTCACAACACAGTGAACAATACGTAAAGACATCAGTATCACAACACAGTGAACAATACGTAAAGACATCAGTATCACAACACAGTGAACAATACGTCAAGACATCAGCTTCACAACACAGTGAACAATATAAAGACGTCAGTTTCACAACACAGTGAACAATACGTAAAGACATCAGTATCACAACACAGTGAACAATACGTCAAGACATCAGTTTCACAACACAGTGAACAATACGTCAAGACGTCAGTTTCACAACACAGTGAACAATACGT
>NW_013674558.1:24926-28170 GCF_000517525.1 Limulus polyphemus
GACATCAGTATCACAACACAATGAACAATACGTAAAGACATCAGCTTCACAACACAGTGAACAATATAAAGACGTCAGTTTCACAACACAGTGAACAATACGTCAAGACATCAGCTTTCACAACACAGTGAACAATACGTCAAGACGTCAGCTTCACAACACAGTGAACAATACGTAAAGACGTCAGCTTCCCAACACAGTGAACAATACGTCAAGACATGAATAAAGCTGTCTTTGTTGATATTATGGTTTTTGGGTTTCAAAATGAATAAAGCTGTCTTTGTTGATATTACTGGTTTTTGGGTTTCAAAATGAATAAAGCTGTCTTTGTTGATATTACTGATTTTAGGTTTCATAATGAATAAAGTTGTCTTTGTTGATATTACTGGTTTTTGGGTTTCATAATGAATAAAGTTGTCTTTGTTGATATTACTGGTTTTTGGGTTTCATAATGAATAAAGTTGTCTTTGTTGATATTACTGGTTTTTGGGTTTCAAAATGAATAAAGCTGTCTTTATTGTGATTACTGGTTTAGGTTTCAAAATAATTAAAGTTGTCTTTATTGATATTATTACTGGTTTTGGGTTTCAAAATGATGTGCATAATTCAAGAGCATGCGCACAGTAATGGTGAAGGCCATTTTTTATTTGAGTATTTTTTCTTAAGGAGTTTTAATGTCGTCCTTCATTTCATTAAATCTCGTCTTAAAAAAGGAAGCTGATATTACGAAATTATTGACAAATTTTTATCTTTGTGAATAACTTATCCTTTTCCAGAAAGAAAGTAACAGTGGAAGTAAAACCTCCCTATTGGAAGTTATTATGTCTTAAAAACTACATATCCTAGGCGAACAAAATTTCTGATTGATAATTGTAAGTGTTATTTAAGAGAGAGTTCGAATATTTCAAAACCTGTCACCGAAAGTGTTCAATCATATTTATGTTCGTTCTCAATCAGTATATCAGGCTTTACCCCTACATAAAGCGACATCTGTTCTGGACAGTGTTCATTAATCTTCGTAATATCCTGCACACATTGACGTAAGTCATTTCAATTAAATCACCAATTTTGAATTTTTCAAAGAGAAATACATTTTTTTTAAAAAAAGGCCGTGATTCTTTGCGGGAAATCTATTTGATAATAATTGGAAATATAATGTGTATATTTTTTTAATCCTTGCGTAGTTTTAGAGAAAACTCGTATAATAGTTTGGCACAACATGAAAAAAACAAACACATTACGTTTGTAGCTAATGGCCCGTCCCCTGGTGTCAACGAAAGGAACTTCTAAAGGCTACGTTTAATGACCTGTCCTCTGGTGTTGAATGAAGGAATTACTAAATACTGTTTAATGATTGTCCCTAGTGTTGAATGAATGAACTTCTGAAGGTTTGTTTTAATGACCTGTCCTCTGGTGTCGAATGAAGGTATTACTAAATACTGTGTTTAATGATTGTCCCTAGTGTTGAATGAATGAACTTCTAAGGGTTTGTTTTAATGACCTGTCTTCTGGTGTTGAGTGAATTATTTCATGAGATATACTTAAATCTATTTATGGTTTTTCCTTCCAGAAAACTTACAAATAAGAAACAAAATGGCCTTAGTCCTGTTTTCATGAAGGACACATATTTCAGTGTGTATGTTTCTAATTAATTTTAACTAACAGAGAATCCCTCAATCCCAATGTTACTTCTCAATCCTGATGTTACACCTTAATCCCAATGTTATTCCTCAATCTTTATGTTACCCCTCAATCCCATTGTTACTCCTCAATCCTGATGTTAACCCTCAATTCCAATGCTACTCCTCAATCTTGATGTTGCCCCTTAATCCTAATGTTACTCCTCAATCCTGGTGTTATTCCTCAATCCTGATGTTACCTCTCAATTCCAATTTTACTCCTCAATCCTGATGTCACCCTTCAATTCCAATGCTACTCCTCAATCCTGATGTTACCCCTCAATCTAGTTGCTACTCCTCAATCCTGATGTTACCCCTCAATCTAGTTGCTACTGCCCATACCCTTGTCTTACCGACAGAAACAGATTCTCGCTCACTATCCTTCCAGTTTCATCACCACAGGAGAGATTTTTTAGTTGTTTACTTAGTTCGGTTTAGTTTACTTAGATTACAGCTACATTGTAACCCTGAAGATTCAACCAAAGCTCTGATGACATCCAGGTACTGATGAAGCACGTCAGTGTGCACGTGCTCGCTAGTTTCCTTGTTTCTTCGATGACTTTTACCTTTTCTTAACAAAATCCACCCAATAATTCTCCACACAAAAATTGGGTTTTTAGGGGAAGGGTAGGTACGGCATATTTACATGGTATCAGATCTCTGTACACGTGAAGGTTAAGCTCCAGATCAGTGATGGATCTTTGCATGGTATCAGATCTCTGTACACGTGAAGTTTAAGCTCCAGATCAGTGATGGATCTTTGCATGGTATGAGATCTCTGTACACGTGAAGTTTAAGCTCCAGATCAGTGATGGATCTTTGTATGGTATCAGATCTCTGTACACGTGAAGTTTAAGCTCCAGATCAGTGATGGATCTTTGCATGGTATCAGATCTCTGTACACGTGAAGTTTAAGCTCCAGATCAGTGATGGATCTTTGCATGGTATCAGATCTCTGTACACGTGAAGGTTAAGCTCCAGATCAGTGATGGATCTTTGCATGGTATCATATCTCTGTACACGTGAAGTTTAAGCTCCAGATCAGCGATGGATTCCTCAAATCCTTTGATAAAAAAACTGAAACCAAATTAAAGCACAGCTACGTGATATAGATAAACTCATATACCTCAAAACCTTCGCTGAAAGAAACGAAACTGACTACTTGATATAACTGTTTACAAGAGTTTTGTTTATTTTTTTCCATTTTCGTGTAAAGCTACACAAGGGGTCATCTACATCCAGCCCTAGGGGTCGGCTACAACCGGACCTAGGTGTCATCTACACCCAACTCTAGGGGTCATCTACACCAAGACCTAAGGGTCATCTACACCCAGGCGTGGAGTTCATCTACATCCAACCCTAGGGGTCATCTACATCCAGCCCTCGGGGTGATCTACATCCTGCCCTCGGGGTGATCTACACCCCGATCTAGGGGTCATCTACACCCAACTCTAGGGGTCATCTACACCAAGACTTAAGGGTCATCTACACCCAGGCGTGGAGTTCATCTACATCCAACCCTAGGGGTCATCTACATCCAGCCCTCGGGGTGATCTACATCCTGC
>NW_013674559.1:0-8025 GCF_000517525.1 Limulus polyphemus
ACCATTGTTTCGGTTTTTGAGTTATCATGTAATAAAAAAAGAAGCAGAAGAAAGAAGAACAATAAATTCAAACTTTTTGTTATGATATTTACAGACATTCCTAGAACTTGTGACTCAGTCATTACACAGAACTTGTTATAAAGGGAAACACTGTATAGTATTGTAAAGTTCTGATGACCTATTGTGGGGTTATTTAAAATACCATTTTGATGAACAGTCCGAGTCATCCCTACACAGGCAGTGCTACCGCCTGCCTGATAGTGCTAATATCACACAAAAAAATCTACATATCATAAAACTACAGGGTGTCTCAAAAGTTGCTTCTTTAGTGAAAGTGGAGAAATTGGCGTTGCTTTTTTTGTTTCTTTATAGATTTTGGAAGAAAGTGAAGAGGTTCCGGATTGAGTTTCTTCAGTAGTGTATCAATTTTGAGAGCGGACGTTTTGAGCATTTTCTGTAAACGTGTAAATGTTCAGCTTATGAAAACTAACTTTTGAGACGCCCTATAGTAATATAAACTACCCTCATGTCCATATTGATCACTATATATAAAATATATATGTCGTAGAAAGACTAAACATGAAAAGTAGAAGGCAGCTTTGGTGATATTGACCGCATGTTTATTAAGATAAATGAAATAACGATCTATATCTCCCAAATGTATCTTTATCGGCTCAATATTTCGCTATTACATCCTCGTCAAGAATTATCGATATCCTACAAGTTGAAACTCTGGTCGTGATGTTAATTAACTTAATAGAAATGTCTCGTAATAAACTCTAGTTTGTGTTAAAGAAAGTTAAGTATTATAAATCAAACTTATTTTAGTTTCAGATTCATAAAAATCTTGTCAAATTAGACCCACTATTAACTAATTCTGTGATTCTAAACATAAGACCAGTTTGTTTAGTTAAACACAAAGTTTCACAATGTGATATCTGTGCTCTGCCCACCACAGGTATCGAAACCCGATTTCTAGAGATGTAACTCCGCGGACATACCGCTGGGCCACTGGGGGGTAATATAGACTAGACCTGTAGATAAATATTCCATATTATGCCATATAAGAAACTGTGATGATCCCTAAACTTTTGTTTTATTAAAGGGAAAACAACTGGAATTTTTAGAATTAGTACATTAGCCAGTTAGTGTTGTTCCCTCGCCTAGGTCTAAGGTTTGAGTTTTAAAAATTATGATAATACGATAACTTAAGGAAGCAGTTAATAGAACATGAAAACTGATTTTAAATTTTTTCTTTTTTTTTAAATACTAAACACTTCGTAGAAACTAGTGTGGTTAATATTACAAACTACGTTGACCTCAGTCTGAATCAATATCTGCAGGTTTACTCTTTTATACTCTGTTATTTCTTTGTTTGTAATCAAGCACAAAGCTACACAATGGGCTATCTGTGATCTGCCCACCACGGGTATCGAAACCCGGATTCTAGCGTTGTAAGTCCGCAGACCTACCGCTGTGCCCCTTGTTATTAACATCAACAGGAGAGAGAGCCCAATGTCTATTAAATACATGTTTTCTTTGAATATTGAATATTTAAGGCACGGGTAAGCCCTGTGGTAGAGCTCTGAATTTCGCAGGTGATGAGCCGGATTCTAATCAACGATATATTTCAACCACTTTATAGGTTGTGGGTGCGTTATAAGAGTGGGGGTCAACCTATAAGCGTGGATCGTTTGTGGTAGGGTGCTGCTTACTGGCTGCCTTCCTTCTGATCAGCAGTTCCATATTAGGGTCAGTGTCAGATAGCCTTAGTAGCTTTGTCATTAAAACGAAATACAAATTCTAAACAATAAAAATGTAAGTTCTTTGAATGATATAAAGTTTCTGAAACTACAGCAGGTGTGTGTTCCTACAGTTTCTAATACGCGTAATATGAATTGCTACCCCCTGGTGGTTCAGTCATAAGTCTGGGGGCTTGATAAAAATTGGGTTTTGAACCAGCGGTGGGCACAGTACAGATACCCCATTGTGAAGCTTTGAAACAAATAGCAAACAAGTATTGGGAATAACTGATTTACAAATTAGATAAGTTATTTAATTTCGAAGAAGCCTGATTTTTCCATGAGACGCTTATTGAGACCTCTGGATCACAAAAGAGGAATAGTATGTATAATAAAATATCACATTATGAAATTTGAAATGAAGTTGTTAGAGCACAACGCCCCACATAAATAAATAACGTAAATTATCGCAGAGAACAGAAAATTGCTAAATATACAGAAGAAAAAAAAACTTCGTCTTTCAATAGGTCGAAGAGTGACTCGAGGGAAATTAATTGGTGTTTAAAAATAAACTTACTTACTTGAAAGTGCACTGAATTAGGAAAAAGACTCGTTTTGCTACATTAAAATCAATTTCCAGAAGTCCAGCAAAATAATTAAATGATCTGCAGCATATATTTTTAGACCAGATCTTGATAACTTTCTGCAAAACGGTTTTATCATTTTTGTTCTCCATTTTTTTATTCGAAATCTTACAAACTTAACATAACTAAGCAACTTTAATTGAAAAATGCTAAATACCGAAATCATTATATCTAATTAAAGTGTATAAACAATGAATCCATTATTCTGATATTGTTTTAGGCATAATAGTGGATCCATCGCAACAATTTAAATATTGCGAAAAGCTTTCTTCGTTATGGATTATTGCTCTTAAAACCTTGAACGTAACCCGAATCGTTCATGACGTCAGTCCTTCCTTCTATACCTTTTCCTTTCCCGGACTCGTCAAATCTCTGCTTGTGAGTTCCTGTATACTTTGTATGGTCCGTTAACCGGCTAACAGCGCCACCAGTTGCTGCCGTCTAAATAAAATTAATAATAACTAATTTGTATTCTTAAATTGAATTATTCTAATAGACGTTAACGTAAAACGTTTTATATCGTACCAAACAATCATGTCGTTCCGACTTTTTTTTTACTTTATACAAAAATATTTAAATAGAACTTGAAACATCCAAAACCCTTTAATTTTTTGCGTGTAAGGAAACGTGACTCATTCCAAAATAATAGCTTTAAATAAAGCTTAAGTTAATCTTTCAGAGAATGTTTCAAACCTTAAATATGATAGAATGGACATAACAAGGTAAATTTTCTAGCTCGCCTCTTTATTAGGACCTTCACTTATTATCGGGTTGATCACCTTTTGCCTTAATAACAGCCATAATACGATATAGCATATAATCTACCAAGTGCTGGAAGGGGTTTTTCCCCCATTCAGTCATTAATATAGTACGCAAATTGTAGAAGCAGAGGAATGTGTTTTACATTTCAATCCACATATACTCAAATTAATTAAGATTTGGTGGACGTGGAAGATGGCCGAAGTTTTAGTCATGTCCCTCAAACCATGTTGGACAATTTGGGCAGAAGGAATGGAAACCACTTCGTCTTGGAGGTAGGTGTCCCTATCAGGGTACACTTAAAGCATCATCGCTGGATGCACGTGATCAGAAATGATGTTGAGATATACATTCTGTCCCCTCTAAATAGAGCAGTGGGACCAGGAAATCACGCCCCAAACTATAACTATGCCACCAAAGACCTGGCTAGAAAGGACCAAACAAGAGGAGTGAGATATTGTTGTGTTGTTTATTTAATTTGCCTTCTCCTACATTTGCAAAAAGGAGTATAACGTGGATCATTGTACCACATCGACTTTTACCAGTCCTTAAGAAGCCAATTTCTGCACTCTTTACATCACTCGAGGTGTCTTTTGCTTGCTAGTATACGAGTCCAGTAGTTTATGAAATGATCTCCTAATTTCTTAGTTCATTCATTGTAATGTTCTTCGCATGGTACAGCTGGAGATAGGTGTGAGTTGTCCTGCCTGTACCGAATGTATGTCAGTTGGTCTAATGATTGTGACGATTGAACATTACTATCTTGTTACCTTTCTGCTATTTCTGTCACTTCGTGTTTGCATCGACATTTGTTCCTCAAAACAGACACTTTATTAATTTTTGCTCTTTCTTATAAACTCTAATGACTGATTGTCTTGGAGCAGCCTACAGTGAAACTGTCTTGGCAACTGTGGCACAAGCTATATGTGCACAAACTATCGTACCCCTTTTGAAAGCTGCAATATCTTTCCCATTCCTCATATCTGTTTGACTGGCTGTAAATGTGCTTATCTCAGTTATTTATAGTGCTGTTGGGATCATCTGACATATCACGTGGTTACTAATTTGCATATGCAGCTCAGGTAAAGCTCAAGTCTGAAATAGTATACAGGTCCTAATAAAGTTTCCAGCCAGTGTAACTTATTTTCATCATCATCGTGAATATATTTTTCTACTAACCGTTGTTCTAGTTGTTGCTGGTGGCCCTGAAGAGGCAAGTTTTTGTCTGATTTCATCAACGGACACTTTTTTGTTCTTAGCGATGGTTTCCAAAAACTGGTTGAATTCTTTCATATTCAAAGCCTTTTTAGTTCTGAAAATTCAAAAAACACAATGAAAATAAGCATCTATTGTACATTTTATACACACTATAATAAAATATCTACCATAAATAAAAAATAAGCATTTATTGTACATTTTATACACACTATAATCAAATATCTACCATACATAAAAAATAAGCATCTATTGTACATTTTATACACACTATAATCAAATATCTACCATACATTTTGGCAACATCTAGAAAAAATAATTCTGTTACTGTAAGTTTTTGTGACATATTTTCTTCGTTACTTTACCTGTCAATCGTCAAAATAATTTTCCTCTTCCAAAGAGAAGTAACACATTGAGTTCAGGGTATATTAAAAGTAACACATTGAGTTCAGGGTAAATTGAAAGTAACACATTGAATTACGGGTAAATTGAATTAACACATTGAGTTAAAGGTAAATTGAAACTAGCACATTGAGTTCAGGGTAAATTAAAAGTAACACATTGAGTTCAGGGTAAATTGAATTAACACATTTAGTTAAAGGTAAATTGAAAGTAACACATTGAGTTAAAGGTCAATTGAAAGTAACACATTGAGTTAGAGGTAAACTGAAAGTAACACATTGAGTTCAGGGTAAGTTAAAAGTAACACATTGAGTTAAAGGTCAATTAAAAGTAACACATTGAGTTAAAGGTCAATTGAAAGTAACACATTGAGTTAAAGGTCAATTGAAAGTAACACATTGAGTTAAGGGTAAATTGAAATTTCGCAAAATACTGTGAACATTTTTCTTCTTAATACAAAATTCTTTAAAAGCTTATATAAGCAACTGTCACGAGGATTTTTTTTAAATCTAGAAATTCTGTTTTAATTACATTAGGCGTCGTATAACAGAAATAATGACCATAATTTGCTACTTCTATAAATAATAACATTTATATGCCTAATTAGACCAAAGTAAACAACATACATAATCTTGTGTTATTTATCGAGTGAAACCGCAACAATAACGTGTGATTACGAAAGTATCTTTATTGTAAACTTACTTTGCTACTTGTTTAAAGTATATACCGATGTCGGTTGTTGTAATTCTTTTACCGTCAATAATTTTGGCTTGTTTAAACCACTTAACGGTGTTTGACAACGTGATGGTTTCACCTGCACTCTTGGAATCCCCGAACTTTGCAAATGCCTTGAACACTTCTGGGAAAGACACGACTCCTTCCGCTCCTTCATTAGGAGCCTCGGGTACTGTAGCTGCCATCTGAACAAAGTTAAATGTTGAGTTCCATGTTATTCAATGGTGAAATGCAAACACCAACAAATGTGTTCCACTTTACGAACGATGTCACCTGCTTCGCACAATACTAGAAATACTAGCAATAAGAATAGTTAGCTCTTCTTACGCATTATATCATTTGCCTATCAGAGAATTAATAGTTTTACAAAATCAATTATTCAAAATACCATTAACTCCTAATAACTTTCATCCTTCATCTTCGTGAAGAAGAACAGTTAACTATTCGAAATGGCTCGAGTTTTGAGTCTATTTTTATTTAAATTAATTTCACTCTGGAAATGATGATGGGATCCATGAACCCTCATCGGCTTTTGAAATATATTATTCTGAACTATTTATGAATAAATTATTTGTAGATCCATGGCTTTGTTAGTTATAGGGTCCCTTATAACACATTAAAATTAGTCCCGCTTATTACCGCTGTGTATTTTACAAAGAAAACAGTTGTTTTCACCCAACTTTTCTGTAAGTCCTATAAACAGTGTTGTGACAGGACAAAACATAAAAACTGCTCTCTATGATGCAGTACGTAGGCTTTACTAATAGTAATAGTGAACGTCGTTCGAACAAGTAAGTAATTCAGTAATGTGTCATGGAATGTCACCTTTAATTATAAAACCACGAAATGAATTGCTAAAAAATTAGTAATGAACTAAGATTTATCTTGATTAAAGAAATTATATATAGTTTTTTTGGAGAGTTCTTGTCCACTTACTTTGAGTTAAGATGTCAAATTAAAACGGTTTTCTATCTGTGAGTGAACTATGGTGCGCAAAATTTAGAAAGTTTTCCTATTTGGAGTGAAATTTTCCAAAGATAACCGTGAAGTATTAAGCCTAAGACATTTAAGTAAAATATATGGATTGTTATTTAAAATTAATTTTCCCTATAATGCTTATCCATTTTAGCTAATTCTACGAAAGGTAAGCCTAAATGACCTAAAACTATATATCTCAAGATTTTAAAATTTAAAACTTAGTTTCGTAAAATTTAAAAATACAAGCAGTTTATTTCTCACAAGTAATGACAAGCAATATTATATTTATTTGGCTCGGCAGGTGGTTATGGCGCTCGACTCGCAATCTGATGGTCGCGGGTTCGAATCCCCGTCACACCAAACATGCTCGCCCTTACAGCCGTAGGAGCGTTATAATGTGACGGTCAATCCCACTATTCGTCGGTAAAAGAGTAGCCCAAGCGTTGGCGGTGGGTGGTGATGACTAGCTGCATTCCCTGTAGTCTTACACTGCTAAATTAGGGACGGCTAGCGCAGATAGCCCTCGTAAAGCTTTGCGCGAAATTCAAAACAAACATAAGGATTTAATTTACAGGATTTGTTCTTAAACTATCTGGCCAAACATATTAATGGTATTAATTACTTACAATGTTTATCCATCTATCTGAATACTAAAGAAAAACGTTTAGCAAGTATTCACTGAATTTTAAATATAACTTCATTAAAACATTATTAAATTACAGCTTTCAGACGGTTGCCATTTATAACCATAACTACGCCTTATAATCCGTCGATCACAAATAATGTTTAGTAAAATTTTGTTGAAGCACGAGATTTCTTTTTCTTGCCTCTTCGAGAACATTAAGTTTAAATACACAGTTTTATTTATGCTTTAATTAGTACTTAAGTACATTAAGGCAGATTTTCTAATGAACATAGTTTTTAATTATCCTCTTTAGAATGAGTTAAATTAATGTTTTAATCAAACACCAATTTGAATTTTGTAGCTTTATTATTTGTTCTATTTATTGATTGAGGTCCTCAGCTGGCTCACCGGTAAATCTGAGGGCTCAAAACGCTAAAAATCATGCTTTGATACCCACAATGGACAGAACACAAATAGTTCATTCGTGTAACTTTGCCCTTAACAACAAACAAATCATTACTTGCACAAACACACACATGAAATAATCTGTCAAAAAAAATTAAATAAGATATGTTAATTCTTAGTTATATTTTTGTTTACCAGAACTAATACATTCTTTGCTTTCAAAGTTGGAGCTGCCAATCGAAGCTCCAGAAAGGTATCCAGATTCCAGAAAAGAAAGAGCGTATTTTTACACAAATATAACTAAACATTTACTAATTATTGGAACAAAAAATTTTATATTTTGCCTTCAATAAAATCAAAACGATTTCATTTCGAACAAATTTATTATATTATGGTTCTTGATGCGTCCAGGAAAACGGATATTGAAATCATTTCATCCCTATTGTTGCGTCATTGAGATCACGTGACTATTCTCACGCCCTCTAGTTTCTAGAACTATCTTGTTCCTTCACGAATGCCC
>NW_013674559.1:8513-9093 GCF_000517525.1 Limulus polyphemus
AGACTTGTGTCGTTAAAGTTTCGTCGGAACGAAGTTACGGAAAAATCGATTAACAAACGGAGACGTAACACTTATGTTCATATTTTTAATTTAATCATTTACTTTTAAACACTTAAAAGTGTTTGAATGTTCCTCTTAAACAGGAATGACGCTGGAGTGGGTGGGTTGCACCCCTAAGTTTCACTCAGTCCCACCCAAAGCTCATTCTTCCTAGCGGTTTACAAAATCGTATCATCAATTTTAAAAAACTGTACAACTTTTCTAAATAGCTAAGGAGAGTCAACAAAAGCTTCATTACCCCCCTCCCCCCGAAGTGAGAGGAGCTGGAGCCAGGCCTACGCTTAAAGGTTAAACTAACATCTGCCTTTAGAAACATTGCCCACGCCATGGTCTTTTAAGACTAATATCAATTAGTATCAGATCTCGGTTAATTCCGTGGTTGGAAGAGCCTCCACGAAGTTAGGGTTAATTCCTACTACATGCCGATCCTAAATTGACTAACAACATAGTACACCATAGTCGAACCTACAATACTGCTTCAATGTGTTGTAGGTGCAAACGACATAAAGTGTCTTTTAAA
>NW_013674559.1:9127-11355 GCF_000517525.1 Limulus polyphemus
ACTACACAAGGGGCTATCTGTGCTCGCTGACCACGAGTATCGAAACCCGATTTCTAGCGTTGTAACTCCGCAGAC
This sequence comes from Limulus polyphemus, assembly GCF_000517525.1. Classification (NCBI taxonomy): domain Eukaryota; kingdom Metazoa; phylum Arthropoda; class Merostomata; order Xiphosura; family Limulidae; genus Limulus; species Limulus polyphemus. Next base: position 9,203 of record NW_013674559.1, read on the forward strand.
ATACCGCTGTACCACTGGAGGGCGAGCAGATTTGAAAAAAAAATCTAAACTTTTACTGTCCAGACTCTTTTTAAAGTATCTTTATTTTCTGTATTTATTAAATATAAAAGAAGATAGACTGTTTATAAACAGTGACAGAGAAGCAACAAGGGTTGGCAGAAAAATAAAATATTAATAGATTAGCCTTATCTCTAATTTACAGATAAAAGAAGCTTGTCGGTATTTCTTACTGAATTAAAAAAATTTTAGCGTAAGAAAGGGCATAAAAATAAATCACTGCAAATATATACATTTGTAAGAAACCAGCAAAGATAGAGAGTGTTTTAATGAGATATTAAGCTAAGTCAAAGAATAGCAATTAACGGTTTTCTGGCAAGAACTAGAACAGTCGACAACTTTAAAAACTTATCTAAAAATAGTCTTTCCTCAAAGCAACGAAGCATGCTCTGATGTCAGATGTGTTAGAGAGATATTTAAGAGTAGGATGAGTCAGAATTTAACAAACTACCATGGCTGATGAAGTAACGATGGTAACAATCACTGATTTTTATATGATCTATGTAAACTATTTATTGTCCTGACGGTTATTAAATAATTGATATTTTAAACAACTTATCACTTTTATCTCTGCTGCAAACTAATATGATTTTAAAATATCAAATTTGCCAACTTAAATATTCGAAAAGAACAAAACGTAATCAATAATGGAGTAGGATATGTTTTGTGTTATTAAATTATATAAAAACTATCAAAGTTTTAAGAGTAAGAAGCCCAATCAAGTGTAGTTTAAAGTATGGTTTGGTTGTTTGTTTGGGATTTGGCGCAAAGCTACACGAGGGCTTTCTGCGCTAGTCGTCCCTAATTTAGCAATGTAAGACTACAGGGAATGCAGCTAGTCATCACCACCCACCGCCAACTCTTGGGCTACTCTTTTACCAACGAACAGTGGGATTGACCGTAACATTATAACACTCCAACGGCTGAAAGAACGAGCATGTTTGATGTGACGGGGATTCGAACCCGCGACCCTCAGATTGCGAGTCGAGCGCCCTAACCACCTGGCCATGCCGGGCCAGTATGGTTTGTCTTCAGCCGTTTACGAGGCCCGGCATGGCCAGGTGGTTAGGGTTCGAATACCCCGTCCCACAAAACATGCTCGCCCTTTCAGCCGTGGGGGTGCTATAATGTGACAGTCAATCTCACTATTCGTTGGTAAAAGAGTAGCCCAAGAGTAGGCGGTGGGTGTCTTCCCTGTAGTCTTACACTGCTAAATTAGGGACGACTAGCGCAGAAAGCCCTCGTGTAGCTTTGCGCGAAATCCAAAAACAAACAGCCGTTTACGATTTTAAACAACAAATTTTGTTATTTCGAATCAAGTGAAAGTACGTCTCTATGAATATAACAAGCAGACAATATGGGTCAATTAAAAATAGCTCTCTAGTAACTTTTCTAAGCTGATAATTTATATAGTTTTGTTTACATTTGTTTCAGATATTCGCGCCAAGTTAAAGTTATCTACGTTAGCTGTCCGTAAATATAAACGAATCGATTAAAGGAAAGACAGCTAGTCAACAGCATCAACCGCTAACACTTAGGTCACTCTAATGTAATAGTGGGATTTGATTGTCACTTTCATAACGCACCCACGGACCCAAAGTGTGGATCGAGATTTTGCGGCAACAGAACCCGCACGATGTACCCTTGGATTCATAATCCGGCACGCGAACAATTAGGTTACGGTTTTAGTCCGACCCGATGATTTATAGCCTGGTGGTTAGGGCGCTCGACTCGCAATCTGAGGGTCGTAGGTTAGAATCCCCGTCACCGAACGTTCTCGCCCTTTCAGCCGCAGTGGTGTTATAGTCAATACGTTGGTAAAAGAGTAGCCTACGAATTGGCGGCGGTTGGTATTGACTAGCTGCCTTCTCTGTTGTGTATCAGTGATAAATAAGGGAAGTCTAGCGCAGATAACCCTCGAGTAGCTTTGCGTGAACTTCTAAAACAAACCACAATTAAATATATATATATATTGTTACGCCTCCAGTCGTTAGTTAATTTTCCGTGAAAATTCTTACCGAAGAAACTTTTACCGATACAAGTCCTTTCTTAAATAAAACTGGTTTATTCTTTCCGAATACAACTTTACGATACAC
>NW_013674559.1:11532-22808 GCF_000517525.1 Limulus polyphemus
GCATTCATGAAGGAACAGGATATTTCTAGAAGGACGTGGCGTGATACTAGTCACGTGACCTCGCTGACGCAACAGTATGAACAACTAGTAATAATTGAATCATTTAGTGTCGTATTAAGTGAATAAGGAGTGAACAATTTAGATCAGTGTTAGTAGTGAAAATTATCGCGTATGTTCAGTTGCTCGATCGATAAGCCGAGGAACTGTACAAATAAGCTAGGAGTAGTACCATTAGCGAGAAATTTCTGTTCAAACGTTATTTGTGAACTTAAGCCTACACTATGTATCAGAGTGAAAGTAACCTGTAGATACGTTACAAAAGTTTGTCTGTTTCAGTGCAAAGCTCTACAGTAGGCTAGATGCTCTCTATTCACCATGTGGAATAGAACTTGCAGATGTTACCGTTGCAAATCCATAAACCTGGTGCTGAGGGACTGTTGTAAAATAAATAAATTCGTTATTCTTACGAAGACTGGACTTGGCATTATTTTCACTAAATAATCCAAACAAACCCGCCATACGATAGAACACGTTACAACAACGAATTTTTATGTATTGCGATATGTAACAACATAATAAAAAATTTTAATTTACGTGAATTTAATAAAGCCGAAGAAATTAGAAGATTTGTTGTTGTTTCATTGGAGGAAAGATAAATAATGGGCTATTGCGCTCTGTCCACCATAGGGAATCGAACCTCGTATTTTAGCATTGTATGTCTGGGGAACCATTAGAAGAGAAAGAACTTACTTATTCAATAGTTTATTTACTTATTCACTTCTTTCTTTATTGATTATTGTTATTGTTTAGTTGGTAAAATTGATCAACTAGATATGAATAAATTATAACGAGGATAACGATTGAAATCAACCATTTTTTTTCATTTTGATCTCATTTTATTTTGCTACATCTTCCTTATTGTATTTTGCTTTGTTTCTCTAATCATGTACGAATTTCTCCGAAAGGGGACCAAAAGCCGCCTGGAGGAGTCACCTGTTTTAACCAGTTGCCTCACTTTACAGTAGTGCGTTAACTGTCAGTTAGTCAGTAGACACTAAAATGGCTTTACATAAAGGACGCTTAACGTTGTAATTTGTACTGTCGTGACTTCAGCAAAACGTGCGCATGCCAGGAATCACGAGCAGAGTTATATACTCTGTAGGCTACAACACAACATGACATATATGAACTTCAAAAGCAAAAAATAAAAAGATTTGTTACTCTTAATTTTGGTTTTATTTACTCTTCGGGGAATCTGCGAAATTACATCTAGTAGAGGAAATATTTCCACAGAAGACGAGACTGTCCTAAATATTGATACTACAATAACACCGGCGGTGTGTTAGTAGTATTTATTGTTGCGTTATTCAACACATTTTGAAATCCACTACATTTAACGATATACAATGTACAATCTCATAATTAGGCCTAATGGATTCAACTGATGTTTTCGTTTTTTTTTTATCAAAACATTCACTAATTTGTTATATTAAAATCAAACACGTTTGTAATTTACATGCTTAATAATTCTTGTGTTATCCAAACCGCGAGAGAAGCATTTATATTGAAAGATATTTTACCTAAATGTTTAGGTTTCTCTATTCCAGCAATCATCATATTATAAAGTAATCTTTGAACTTGAAGTAAGCTTGAGTTTGATTTATTTACATTCAATAATAGAAATATAAGATAAAGCAGAAAAATTAATAATAATAAAAAGTGATAATACCAATTTGTGGCTTGGTCTACATTCTTAATTGATTTTTCACACGTATTTTTTTTTATGGTGCTAGATCCTACCGCACTGAAACCTGACTGATTTGTTACTGTTACATCTCTGTTCGTTTGTTAATTTCCGGTATAAATTCTTTCCGAGGAACTTCAGCGATACAAGTCTTTTCTTAAATAAAACTAGTTTATTCTTTCTCGATACAACTTTGTAATACACAGAATTTTCATAGTCACTTTAACTTAACTACTTTTATAAACACACGCTACAATTCACAGCGATTCACACACTTTACTTACGGTGCCTATTGTTCGCTTGACTCAATTATCTATCTCTATATCTATCTATCTATGCAATTCTATCTTTTTCGCTGGCTTTATTTGCCGGGCTTATATACTAAAAAAGAGGGCGCCCGGAATAAAGTAGAGTTACCAGGGAAATTCACGATCCTTCGAGAAACTCCAGCGTGACTTCCGCTGTCGTAACACTACTTTCCCTCTGTACATTATAATGCTTCAGTCTATTCTTTGACTTCTACATTTTGGTGACTTTTTAGCAAGTGTCACTAAACGTTTATTCAATAATGATAACTCCACTAAAATGTTATCGAAAATTTAAGTTCCTACGACACCTCGGTATCAATTCTTATGCTATTGAAATGGCATTTTATAGTTAGTGGCTAATTAGGCCTACTAACAACCATTTAGATTAACACAAATTAAAGCTGAAAGAACAGTTATCCATTATTCAAATTATCGTGATAGGTGTCGTGAAAATTATTTGAATTACTATTAGTAATATATTGGCATTTTCTTTTCAAATGTGACAATTGAACATGTGCGTCGGAGCATGTCCGGCAGATCGGGCAACAGTCGGACCAACATTTCCTCACAATAACTGTAGCAATAACTTGCATTCACATATTGTTTCTAATCATAAATACGTAGACTAATGAAAGTATTTATGAATCAGTATAACAATGTGTACATGCTTATAGCTTTGGTGACTCTAAGTGCCAGGGAGCACCTATTTTTGTGAATCGTAAAGATGTGCTTGGAAATGATTAATTCAATCTCAGAGCACCTATTTTTCAAAGTTTTCCCAGGGAAGCATGACCCCAGAAAGCCCCAACACTCGCATGCTTTGCACACTATTCTGGGTTACCTGACCAATTCAAAAATGCTTCCTCCACCTTTCTTGAAATATTAAAGTTTTCATTGTGTATTAAAATGTTGACTGTTACAATAATATTACATAACATCGTTTTTCTAGAAGTGAAAGCAAAAAGAATAGAAATTGGGATAAACGAAATATTATATATATATAGTAGCTACTGGTTAAATATTAAGAAAGAAATTCTCCTTGAATAGCGTGTTGTCAAAATGAACTATTTCTTAGGCATGGCCAGTTGGTTAGGGAGCTCGACTTGCAATCTGCGGGTCGCGGATTCGAATACCCCTTCCCACAAAACATGCTCGCCCTTTCAACCGTGGGGACGTTATAATGTTACGGTCAATCCCACTATTCGTTGGTAAAAGAGTAGCCCAAGAGTTGGCGGTGGATGGTGTTGACTAGCTGCCTTCCCTCTGGTTTTGCACTGCCAAATTAGGGACGGTTAGCGCAGATAACCTTCGTGTGGCTTTGCGCAAAATTGAAAAAAAACAACAACAACCAAACTACTCTTTATCTTAAACTTTATAATTACACAAATTACGTAGGTCGAATATCGTGTACAAAAACTTAATTCCTGCTTACGATTAGCTTCGCGCCTAACAATAACTAAACTATTCTGTGTAGCAAGGATTCAACACACCAGAATTGCACTATATTAAAATATCTCTGAAACATGTAAAATGTTCTTATAATAAATAAAAATAAGAAAGAACTTAATGGAAAATAAACATATTCTGGAATATTGAATTAAAGTTTTGGGGCAGAATATATAGCATAATATTTGGGCAACGTTTCGGTCTCTGACTAAAGAGTGACTGTAACACAGAAACCGAAAAAAACGTTAATTCTTATACTCTTGGCACATGGCATAAGAAATTCAAATTTAACAACGTCCTGGTTGTATAAATGCACATTTGTAGCAACTTTTGTTAGATTTGGTGATGTTTATTTTTGTTCGATTCTTAAAGTGGATTTCAAGTAGTTGCAAATAGTGCGTTCAGGAATTCTGAAGGTTGTAAAACGTAGCAAATTTATTTAAAGAACCCAAACTTTATTTGTTTGTTTTTGAAATTCGCAGAAAGCTACTCGAGGGCTGGTCTTCCCTAATTTAGAAGTGATAGACTAGAGGGACGGGAGGTAGTCAACATCACCCACCGTCAACTGTTGAGATACAGTTTTACCAAAGTGGAATTGACCGTCACTTTATAACAATCCATGGCTTAACTGAAAGGGCGAGCATGTTTGGTGGGACGGGGATTCGACCCCGCGACTCTCATATTGCGAGTAGAGAGCTTTAACCACCGAGCGACGCCAGGTCCTTTGTTTGTTGTAAATTTATAAAATAACAACCAGACGATGCCAGGCCCCTTGTTTGTTGTACATTTATAAAATAACCACCAGGCGACGCCAGGCCCCTTGTTTGTTGTAAGCTTATAAAACTATTTAGCTCTTTAGGAATTCGTACTTTTCCTATGAAAATTTTCAGTGATTTTTATATGAAACTGTAGATTATGCCTCCATAGTAGCTCATGTTCTATCACTCATTTTGTGATGAATGGAAGTGCAACTTGATATTTCAACAGACCGAATGCATACCACTTAAATCAGACTTGTAAAGATATCTCCTGTTTCAGCATTATGTTTTATCAAAGATAAGAAAGTTTATTATTGGAGTGGTTTGTGTAAGTTGTTATCACTAGATTGAGAGATTCCTGCCATGCCACCAGAAATGTATGAGTTTCTATGAAACACATACATATTACGTTGATTCTAGCACAAATGTCAATAGATAGATAGTTCGCGTCCCATTTCGTTCTTCACTTTAGGTCTGTGGATGCGCTCTAAGAGCGATGGTCAAATCCTACTATTCAATCAGACAAGAGTTGGCGGTGGATGTTTTTGACTAGCTCCTCCATGCATTTTACTGGTCTAAAATCACGGAAGGCTTTGTGTAGCTTAGTGCAAAATTTTTTAAACAAACAAGATAGATAGATAGAACATTGACATCCCGATCATAACTTATAAATTGCTCTGTTTATGATAAGAAATAATTATTAACATTTAGTTTCTTAATTTATTTTCTTCAAGACATTGGAAAACAAAAAGTGGTGTAAAAAAAGAAAAGTAACATTAGAAACAGAAATACTTACATAAAATACAGCTAAGGAAGTCTTCAATCCTAAATCTATTTTAAGAGTAAGCAACGAACTACTTATTATCGAAAAACCGTGTGAGCCAGTCGACTAGCATCGTTTACGCTGAGCCAGCAGCCGATTCTATGTGAAGAGGTATTCAGCTCTTTCAATGAGTGATGACGTCATTTTTTTTTATTTTTTTTTACATTTGTAGGTTATTTGAATCATAGACTATAATTAGAATTTCAAGATCGAGCATAACCCAATTTAAAAAGCTCGTGTATTTAACATTAAAGACCACTCAAACTTCTAGGTTTTAACGGAACCACTGCTTTGAAAAAGAGGGATGAATCAATGCAATCAAACCGAGAAACTCCTGGAAACGGCTTCAGCAGCTCTCACTCTTGCTCAACGTTATTCTCACTGAATGACTAAGGTAAAAGAACCATCATTTTCATATTTTCGTTTACATGAATATTTATTATGAAAACAAAGATTATGAAATAATGAAATGCATTAACATGGTATTATCTCAAATTAAAACTGTAAGTACTGTTTCCAAACCTTACCTGGAACTTTTTTGGTGCGTTGAATAGTCTTACTCCAACTCCGCGAATGAATGAGCCAGATTTGTTTGAGAAAGATATCTTTCATGACCACTAGATGGCGTATTGGCAAAATAATTTTTTTATTCTTTCTGCTCATTCGGCAGATAACGCCAGGAAGGGTCTGAAGTTGAATAAATAGAATACAAGTAGTAAGGGTGTTTACCTAGCTATCATCAGCATTACATAAAGTGTGAAAAAAATGTTCTATTATCTAATACATTGTATATCTCAATAGGTAGGACTAAGCTTTTGTTAAAAGTTATCAATAAAAATACAAGGAAATGAACTGTAAACATAATATTAAAAATTGAAATCAAAGTTTCCTTCAATTCGAAAAAAAACATAACCTGTTTTCTTGCTTCTATTAAGATAATTTAATCTGTGTAATAAAAACTCTAGTTTGATCAACAGATTCCTTTGAACCGTTGATAGAAGTGCTAAGAAGAAAACTTCCAGGATTTTCAATAATACCGGACTAAATGGCAATCTTTCTGTAGTTACGTTGATAATTGGTTTTTAGTATTCTATTCTAATGAAGGCTAAATAAATACTCGTGCACATTTTAAGGAATATTCCTAATATAAAAAAAACAGTATTTTTCGGCACCGTTTAGTGTGTATAAGTGTTAACTGTTAAAATTGTAATTTGTTGTTGTTTTTGGGTGTTAAACTATAATTCCTTATATTTATTATTATTTATAATACGTAATACTAAACAGTTATTATTCTATATTTTTCATCGTTTTGTTTCATTTAAATCTGTTCTTAAAAGAGCATCAAGATAAAGTGATTTTTTAGACACACGCATGTATTATTTAAAGGACATACTTTACAAACTTCTATGAATCGAACTGAGATTACGTTATGGCGCTTGCTGGGACGGGCCAGAGCAATTCAACATCAGACACAATAGCACATTGTAAAACGCCCCCAGTGGCACAGCGGTATGTCTACGGAGTTGCAACGCTAGAATCCGGGTTTCGATACCCGTGGTGGGTTAAATATATGACTTGTTTAGCATAGTTATTTCTATGCTGACAATTAGAAGAACATTTCGATGTGTTAAATAGGTTTGATTGTTTCTTTGAAGTTAAGCGCAAAGCTACACAATGGGCTATCTGTGCCAACCACGGGTATCGAAACCCGGATTCTAGCGTTGTAAATCCGCAGAAATACCTCTGTGCCACTGAGGGGGAGGCAGAATGATAATTGTCTTCGTTTCTAACAAATGCCGTTAGTGTTTTATAATGCTTGAATATCTTATAAGATTTTATTTGTATTTACAACAGTTGATATATTGAATCCTTATTTGATTTTCTGTAATTTCAGCGAAACTTTCCATCCACAAAAGAAGAGATTTTTGCTTACCTAATTATGGTAGTATTTTTTTTTTTTTTGCAATCTACTAATTTGTGTGTGTTTATTATACACGTTTATAGAAACAGGGCAGCTGTTTTAAAATATGTATACACTGCATTAAAACAATAAATCGAGAAATATCTTGATCTCACGTATAAAGTCATTAACATACTTTAACTGAATAATTATATAATATAAAAACCTTGTATTTTGTTAAATTTGATTTGATGAAAAAATGTTCAATAGTCGTTAAAGAGAAATATAATTCAGAATAATTCTTACTTCTCGTTCCCAATATACGCTCCCCCTACTGGTGGGTTAACAGTAAGTTTGCGAAACTAAATCGCTAAAATCCGGGGTTCGAATCCCTGTAAAGAACAGAGCGCAGATAACCTATTGTGTAGCTCCCTGGAGCTCAGTGGTAAGTCAGTGGGCTAAAAACACTACAAATCGAGCTTCGATACTCGCGGTAGGCAGAGCTCAAATAGCCCAATCTGTAGCTTTCTGCTTTAGAACAAACAAACACACACACTGTGTAGCTATACGCTAAAACAAACTCATCTGTTGAGATATGTAAGAACAGTGAACCCAAAGTTCTCGTTACAAACACTATTATTACGAGTTTGAACCGTACATATACACACATGTCAACTGAGGTTTCTACTCCAACAGACACCATAAAGCTGAATGAAGAGCCGTTTTTTTTTAGTTATACCAACTTCCTACTTTGACCCATGACCTTTCAACTACATCCCGTAAGACACTCGTGCAGCCAATAACCGTCTATTAATTAATCACACGATACACTGTGGAAAGACAGTAAGAGCTGGGTGTTAAAAATGGGTAACAGAAAGCACCCCTACTGCCACTACTTTGGCTGCTACCTGGGGTGATGGTTTGGAATAAGGGGCATGTTAATGGGGGTTCACAACCCCCTCTACCCCCATTATTGCTGTTATTGAGCAGTTGTTATCTTTGACGTAAGTTAACGTTAACTACATTCATAGATGGTGCCACGTCCTTACACCGAAAAAACTAAACTTAATTAGATTTTCTCTAACACAACAAGGTGAGATAAAGTTGTACGATATTCACTGTTCAGTTTCACTCATTACGTAACTAAGTTGGTAATACTATTGCTTTAAGAAGATATACATTTTGTGTTATTTTAAGTCTCAATAAACCATTCAAATAAACCCACCCTTCAACACAATTAATGATTTATTCTTTGCAAATTTTGAACTGTTAACTCAACAGAAATGAAGTACTTATACACGAAATGTTGGTGAATAAAAAAACACATCTTATTAACATAGATCACAAATCATAAGGACCTGTTTCAAGAGTACTTATACACAACAACAATTGGTTGGTTTTTCCTTTTAATCTTAGCTTTAAACCAATGTAAGTCTTGCAGTTATTTTGCGTAGTTTTGACCGTATCATATAAGATCAGTTCTTGTACTGACAAAAAAAGCACACACGATAGTTGGAGTCTAATACACGTGTAGACGTTCTTGTTAAAGGCTATGTTTCAAAAGGTTCTTTGTCGTACTTCCCGAAACAACGTTTTTATAGAAGGAAAATACAATGTTAAATAGAATAAAGGCACTGATTAAACGTATACACCGCCCACTAGAATGTAATAGTTGAAACTAAGATATTAACGGTTGAACTGCCATTGTCTTCTTTAATGATTCTAACTTTTCTGAAGATAACATTCTGGTATCATTATCAGTACATATACAAAACGTTAAATCAACAAATCTGAAAGAAGAAAAAAAAACTACCTCAAAATCATATTTAAACAAAACCTGTGTGTATAGGGCGTTATAAAAATCTTTTATAGGGCGTTATTATAGCATGAAAAAAAATCCTTCATATGGCATTATTATAGCGGGAAAAAATCCTTCATATGGCATTATTATAGCGTAAAAAATCCTTCATAGGGCATTATTATAGCGTAAAAAATCCTTCATGGGGCATTATTATAGCGTGAAAAAATCCTTCATAGGGCATTATTATAGCGTGAAAAAAATTCTTCATAGGGCATTATTATAGCGTGAAAAAAATCCTTCATAGGGCATTATTACAGCGTGAAAAAAATCCTTCATCTGCATGAGTAACAAGAACATTTGTTTGTTTGTTGTTGTTGTTAAGCGCAAAGCCACACAATGGGCTATCTGTGCTATGCACACCATGGGTATATGATAAGGGAAAACGTGAATTGCTCTAATTTTTGATTGAATGGAACATTGTGATCAAATAGTCTGAATTTATATTTATATTTTTATGTGAAACTCCAAAAAGAACCACCTGTTCATTCAAACTCCAAAAAGAACTTTTATGAATAATTGTGTAAGATTTGATATATATTCATTTCGCAAGTTCGGGATATGAATAAGATTTAGTTTTAAACAGTACATATTATTAGTATAATAGTTATTATTCTTATATATCGACATTCTTGATATTTTCAATAGAAAGAAGACTGAGATCAAATGTCACATTATTTTACCAAAAGAAATAAAAATAGAAACAATCACAAAATATAATGTACAACTAAATCCCCCCCCCCACCTGTTCCGAGATAGTACTTAGGAAATAGTGCTGGAATCCGGTTTCAATGACACAAGCGCAATCAGAAGGTTACCATCTCTCCCTAGACATGATGGCATAACCCCAAACTACCGGCTGGTGCCCATAAGACAGTTGGATGGACTTAATCAATTGGGGGAAAATTGTCGTACTTAAAGATACAATAATAGGTCGCGATCAAGCAACCTTCTGATTAACAGTTCAAAGCACCAGCCACCAGAAGGTGTTGCTCACTTCCGAAATAAAAGATTTATATAAATATATTAGTTTGTGAGCTTTATAGTTTTTGAAGATTCGGATAATTCTATAAACCAGTAAATAAATTGCAGTAATAATATTATGAATGGTATGGTTTAGTTTGTTTGTTTTGAATTTCACGCAGAGCTTCACGAAGGCTATCTGCGCTAGCCGTCCCTAATTTAGCAGTGTAAGACTAGAAGGAAGGCAGCTAGTCATCACCACCCACTGCCAACTCTTGGGCTACTCTTTTACCAACGAATAGTGGGATGGCAGTCACATTATAACACCCCTACGGCTGAAAGGGCGAGCATGTTTGGTGTGACGGGGATTCGAACCCGTGACTCTCAGATTGGGAGTCGAGCCCCCTAACCACCTGGCCATGCCGGGCCGCACCATTTAATAGAAGCACATGTCACGTCGGTAGCTACATCTGTGGAAACATATGAGCAGATCTGGGAAACAACCACCTGGCCATGCCGGGCCAGGTATGGTTTAACACTCTTAAGTCTTCCAATAATTCTGTCCATAATAATTTATAACAACTGTAGCTAGGGGGTCCACAATTAAAAGCGCGAAGTGAAACACCAAACTTCAGCAGTTTCCAAGAACGTAACCAGGATGTTTATGGTTATATTTCTTATTAGGTCTTCAAGTAATTAATGTCGCTTTTTTCTTTTAAATGAAAAAATCCAAATAACTTATATATAAAAACAATTTTTTTATTAAATGAAATAGTCTCCATTCTTATCTTACAATCAGGTTGTTAATGCCTTGATTAAAGAAGCCTGGTTTTGAAGAAAAAAACATGTCGTCGATGTCCTCTTTAACACCTTTTAAATTTGCAAACGATTTCCCATTAAGATGGTGTTGCAGCGAACGCAAAAGATGGTACTCTGATGGTCCCATATCTGGAGGATATGGTGGATGAGGGAGAACTTCCCAACCCAACTCCATAATCTTGCGTTGCGTCAAACGTGCCACATGTGGACATGCATTGTCGTGGAGTAGAACACCTTTTCGATTGACGAGTGAAGGGCGTTTCTGATGAAAGGCTTGATTTAAACGTTCCAGTTGTTGACTATAGATCTCTGGATTGCCAGTTCGCTGTGGATTGAGGAGTTCGAAATGAATTACTCCTTTGATGTTCCACCAAATGCAAAGCATAACTTTCTGCGGATGGAGTCCAGGTTTGGGGGTCAGAAGTGGTTTTGTCTAGAACTGAGCCATTGTTTTTGGCGTTTAATATTCGCATAGATAATCCATTTTTCATCACCCGTGAAAATTCTGTCCAAAAATGGTTCACGCACATTACGTGCCACAAGAGAAGGAGCAACGTATACACGTTGGAAACGATGATCATCGGAGAGTTCGTGAGGCACCCAAACATCTTCTTTAAAGAGTTTTCCCATATTCCTTAGATGTTTACGTATTGTTTC
>NW_013674559.1:23124-25450 GCF_000517525.1 Limulus polyphemus
GATACTTACGAACGTTACAAACATTTCCATAAACTTCTTTGATATTCTTTGTAGCAACAGAGGCGTTGTTTCCCTTCTTGTATTCAAACACGCCGAATGTGTGTCTCGTCTGTGCCATCTATATAAGGAATCAGAGTATATTAAACATAACACATTATATAAGATACACTAACGTGACGTTTAGGTGGTTAGTTTAACTATTATACGTGATGTAGGTTTGTCGGGAGGTGGTTAATGAAAGTGTTCCAAAACGCGATATTAATTTCTTGACGACCTCATATTTTCAGTGTTTTCATTATACTAAATTGCTTTTCTGTACATAAAAAATTATCACTTGAAATAATAGAGTTTGAGATAAAAAGCTAGCAATCTCTAGAGCTGTATACTTTTTAACTAGTAGAGTTTTTATTTCAGTTTGTGGTATGTAATCGTCTGGACCTCACAAGAAGGACCTTTTAGCTCACTCAAAGACACAGAAACTTTGAAAATTTAACCCAAAGCATCCTCTGAGCATCAGCCAGTTCAGCAATATTTCACTACCATCATATCAATTGAATGCAAATTGGCCTGTTTTCTTTCTTTAACACAGTAGGTCATTTATCCGAATTGCTTCCATTATTAGACCCTCAGTCCAATGGATTGAATAAAATAGCACTTCATCGCACAAAGTACACTGCTTTTGTTGTTAAAATTTTGGGTCCAAAACGTCACAAAGAAATAGTAAAAGATATAGGCGACAACTATTATTCAATGATAATTGATGAAAACACTGATACATTTGTCACCCAGATGCTTTCTGTTGTCATTCAACACTAAAGCCTTACAAAGCAGAAGATTGTCTTAACATTTGAAAATAATTCCAATGACTTACACTGATGCAGCATCTCTGGTAGATGTCCCTGTTAGAAGTCTTAAGGAAGAGGAGCTGAATTTGGAGTTGATGGGGTAAGTGTCATTGTTGGATGCTACCATTCTGTGTATACTCTACTGAAAGAAAGAATTCCTCTTCTTGTTCTTGTATATTACATGTCACTCCCTCAATCTGGTTGGCAGCAAAACGTATGAGGTGTTTTCAGGACATTTAGATTTCCTGGTGCTTGAAACCTACAATTAGTTTTCCTCTAGTACAAAAGAAGAAACTATTACAACCAACTGCCCAAAATCTTAGAAGTCTCGAAACCCATAAAGAGGATTTATCCAGCACTTATCGATGGTTCAGTCGATGAGAAAGATTGTCAAGATTTTGGACCAGGTGGGGCGCCCTCAAACTACATTTCAGCATAGTCAAGAACTCGCAAAGATGCTACACATAAAATATGCTGAACGACATAATGGCTGACCCATATAATAAGCTTTGCCTTATCTTCTTGAAATCAACTCTCAATGATCTGACCAGAACAAGTCAGCTGTTTAAATCCGAAACAATCAGTCCTTCTAAGCTTTTCCTTCAACTGACTCTCTATTAACGATCAATGCTGAAGTCAATAGTTAATCCTGGTCACCTGGAGTACATTTTCCCTTCGGCACTAGTCAGCTTTGATTTTGAGAAGTAAATTATGTCCCCACCAGCAACTATGTACCTGGGATATTATTTTATACGTTTTGATGACACTAAATGGGAAAGTTGCCGTTGAGAAAGTGATAGAAAAATGTAAGGTGAAATTTGCTCATGAAATGAGGTTCCATCTGCCAGCCAACATCAGTGTAGTACAAAAGTTTGCCCTGCTGCACCCAAAAGAAGACATGTCACAAACAAAGAGACCCATTACAAGTCTTGCGCAAGAACTTCAATCCATATGTGAAGACATGCAACAACGTGAGAAAAAGTGGTGCGATTTAACAAACAACGAATGGATCCTTCTGGTTTGAGGTGCATGAGAACAGAGATGCTGCAGATTTAGTCATGTGTCTTTACATTCATTGACTATCCCGAAGCTATTCATATCCAACACAGTTAGAATAAAGAGCATCCAGTACTGTCACTAATGTCACTAAGGGCTATCTGTGATCTACCCACCACGAGTATCCAAACCCGGTTTCTAGCATTTATTCTATTACCGACAGCGAGAACTGCCTAGAAAACTTCCTTTGTGGTGAATAATATGTAAACTTATTATGCAACACCTGAAAGAAACCACAAAGAAAATGTTTTTATAATTTCTAATTGTTTTACTGTAAGATATAAATGATTGTTCTAGACATAAAAGCTTTTTATTTGATTTTTTTTTTAATTTTTGTAGCGACATCTTTCTAGTCAATCCTCAAAATGAAGATGGGATTTTTGGAATTTTTTTTTTAGTTTTTTGTATTTTTTTCTTTTGTTTTG
>NW_013674560.1:0-6307 GCF_000517525.1 Limulus polyphemus
TAAAACATCATTGGCAAGGTTTCAGAGAAGGCTACAATCTGAAGTCATTATAGAATGAAAAAATGGTAATTTAGATTTATTTTGAATCTTGTTTTTGGTGGTTGCAAGGTCAGTCAAATTGACCAACCTTGTATAGTGTTAGGGTAGAGAAAATAACAGATAAAATATAAAGTTTTATTGAAAAAAACGCTTGAAATTGATTTAGGAGGTTTTAGAGATTACACAAATTAAAGTTGAGATTTTGAGATGAAGAAAATTATTTTTAATATTAACACGAAACTCACTTTGCACTGGGACTAGTGGAAAAAAAAAGAAGGCTTAATATATTCATGGACAAATCTTTAGTAAAAATACTGCCAAATTTTGTGAAGATACACATACTGCATTTAAAGTTATAGAATGGAAACTATAAGGAGTACAAAATGGTTATGAAGTCAGTCAGTTTGACCAACCCTGTGGTGAGAGAGTTAGGGGATGCATCCACTTGGTCTCATACCAGTGGGATTACAATCCATATCAACCTCCTCAGTAGCTTGGGATTGGAGAACCAAAAGTTATCCATTCCTCCTCTGTAAGAGAAAGAGAGGGTAAAATTTGCATGGGACAGAATTCCAGAGAGGTATTCAGACTGAACAGGAAGCATCACATATACACAAGGTACTCTGTGGGATGGGTTACCACAAATATAGACAGCAGGTGCTAGCTAAGTGTGAAAGCAGCCATGCACCTGGTGCTGTCTCTTTCTCTGGTGAACTACAGCTTGAAATTTAAAAGATGTGTGTGTGTGTGTACTGTCAAAGAAGTCTTGCACAAAACCTCATCTGAAACGTGGCCACATATCAGGGGCATATGGGCTTAAAATTTTCTATACCTCTGGCTTGATAAAGATTTTGAGAAAGAGAAGTATTCCTTATGAGGTGCTAGTCACTTCATGGGTTTCCATCGTCTCTAGTATATGTGCATTAACATATAAGAATTGCAATGATGGAGCTGTAAAAAAAACAAAAAACAAGATAATTAATACACACCTTGCTAGAGTCCCTGAGAACATTGGAGAATAGCAACTAGAGGTAGATAACACCCAGATGCAGACAAAACCATCTTGCAAGTAATGAAACACAAATGTGTCAGGGGCTATCCACATCCCCACCTGCAAGATGTCATCCAGGCAATGTTGAAATTGAAAGGCAAGAGAAACTATGAAATGACAAACCCGATGATAGGTTATCTGATAAAGCTGACTGGCGTCTTCCATGAAAGAACAAACAAATTGGATGAGTTGACAATCCCTGTCAAAGTTAAAGGCATTGCATTCTGCAAAGAAAAGGGCTCCCATGGCAAGAAAAAGACAATGGTGACTACCACATATTGGAGCAGTAACAGTGATATAACATCAAAATGCCCAAACAGGACACAGAAGACAAATGGGATTGGAACAATCACATAAGAAAAAATGGGAGAGTGATTGGAGAAAACATTTAATCACTCTCCCAGGCTGCCCAAGTTTTGGATAGAAAGGACAGTCCAGGAATAAAATCAAACTATTCCTATAATAAATTGTGTCAGAGGTGTTAAAGGAAAAAATGTCAGTGGCATCTTCAGCAAGCAAATTGCAGAAGCAAATATGTCTTTAAATAAAGATAATACCTGAAACAGGTGTCCAAAGGTTCAAACAGTGAGCATGTGAGGTCCCAGAGAATAACACAAAGGTTTCAGTTCAGAGGAGGTACTAGACAAAGATGATGACTGATGATAAAAGCTCAGAAGAAGTCTGTAACAACTGAAGAAAGAATAAAAGAATGGCAAGAAAAGAGACAGATAGTTGTTGACAAAGCTGCTCTATAACTTGCGATCATAGAAATGGATAAGTTACTTTCAAAAAGTCAAAAGGAAGTGAGATAAGGAAGAGTAGGATGACCTGGAGGAAATGAGTGGTGAATGCATCAATGGAGGAACCACTCATTTGCATTGAAAAAGTGCAAGGGTGGATGGCTGGCAAGAACAAGCCAGAAAATAGGCTATTTTGCAAGAAAACCATGTCCATCTATCAAGAGAATGGTAAAATCCCACATGTGACACCTTGACCCCCTTCTGCTGAAAGTTGGATGTTCAGGGCTAAATGGAATCTCCAAAGTGGAAGAGACTCCCTGGAAGTCAAGAGTGAGCCACTGAGCCACTCATAAAGGAGCAATGAGGAGGACTTGGAAAATGGTATCATGAATAAAAGACAGAACCCTGGAAAGAAATAAAAAACAAGGATAGGCAAAAAAGAAAAGACTGGTCCAATCCTGGTTTAAATCATCTACTGCCACAGTTGCAGATTACAGGATTGATTACTACAGCAAATAAGAAATGGGTTGTTGGGAGCAGTCACAAAGACATTGAAGAGTCTTCCCAAAGTGTGAACAAATCCATTAAAACACCAAAAGACAGACAACTCTGTGAGAAGGATAGATCCAAACAAAATAAATTGATCTGACGACATGTTCAGAGATCCCAAGAAATAACAGGCTAACAACCAAATGTGGTGGTTGTGGGCCAAAAAAGAAAATCCAGAATGGATCTAAATGGATCATCACAAGATGACCAAACACACGAGACTGCAGATGGGAACAGGTCTGATGACATGCCAGCAGTTCTAAGACATTAATATGAAGCAACCACTCCTCTAGAGACCATAACCCCAAATAGGGTATAGATGTCCAGAACTGCCTCTCACATGTAAAGTGAAGCATAAGTGAACAGAAGCAGGTCAAGGTGAGGTGGGGCAAGAGAGATGCCCAGTGTTGTGTAGGAACAATCAAGCCACCATAACAGTTAGAGGTGAAAAGATGAAGGGAAAAATATTAGAAATGACAGGATCTCTGGACATATTCTACTAATCTGCCAAGTTCCAACAAAAGGGAACACAAGACTTCAGTGAAGCCAGAGTCCCAAAAAGTGATATAACTTCTCGTGCAGGAAAAGAAGGAGACACAAGAGCTTTGGTAACCAAAAGTTCCATTCTAGAAGACATGAAAGAGACTCCCAAGTGAGCCAGATACTGAATGGGAATCAAGACAGACTTGGAGAACTTGACCAGCCAACCTGAATGAAACACCTCTCAAAGAAGGATGGAGGTCACACCACTGTGAAAGCTTCTTTGGACAGTGAAAAAATGAGCCAGTCTTTCATACAGTAGTAGAAACAGAGACTTAACAAATGCAACAGCCATCCAAATGCTCTCATGATCATGGCTAACTTGAAAGTTAAGGCCCAGAACTGAAAAATCCAGACACTATGGATAAAACATAGAAAGTAACAGGCAGATGCATAAATCTGGATGTAGAGAAAAGCATATGAAACACTGACTTTGGTCACCAATAATCTGGGAGAGAACAACCACCTGAGATAAGAACAACAACATTCCTTTTGAACTGAGAAATGACAAGAAATTGGTTCAGGGATAAGAGATTTATGACAAGGCATCAATCTCCTGTCTTCTTGGGAACAACAAAAAGATGGGAATAAAAAACCCTGGAGGATTGAGGTCCTGTTAGGTGACATCCACTACCTGTAGAGAAGACACAGCCTTCTCACACCCTACAGATTCTAAAGACACATAGGATCTAAGGGAGGTGGAAAGACAACTGAAGAAGGAGAAATAAGAGGTTGCGTATAAAACAACAGGAAAAGTCCATAAGAAAGCAGATGAACACAAATGTTGGGGGGAATTGTAAAAAAGAAAAACAGTCAAAAGAAGGAGGTTCATGCAGCAATGTAGCCTGAGACTTATCAAAAACAGTGGAAAAAAAAAGATCATCTGCAAAGGCAATACACATGTGCATAATAAGAGAGTTGAGCTCCTACTGAACCAGTACCAATGGGCAGCTCCAAAAGCAAGCCACCTCTGTTATCTACAATGGTCAGCCTCCAAGAGGGAGGATGTCAATAAGAAGCAATAGGATTAGGAACAAGAGGAAGGGGGCAGCATTGCAAAACTTTTGAGGTCAAGAAACCTGTTGAAACACCCGGGACCAAGGTAATTAGACAAGACTTCTGATGAGCATTATCAAGCTTCTAAAGTGCAAGAAACATTTATGAAAACCTCTTAAAGGATGGAAGCTGGATGAAGATCCCAAAGGTAAGAGTA
Source organism: Limulus polyphemus (assembly GCF_000517525.1). Lineage (NCBI taxonomy): Eukaryota > Metazoa > Arthropoda > Merostomata > Xiphosura > Limulidae > Limulus > Limulus polyphemus. Next base: position 4,133 of record NW_013674560.1, read on the forward strand.
AGAGATGAACACCCAAAAGTAAGGAATTCCAACTAAAATTCCAGAAACAAAGAAACCAAGTCAACAGGGGCACTGCATAAGAGCTCAAGGCCAAGGTGGAAACAAGTAGGAGCAAATTTCCCCAGTGAATCTGTCAGGGTCACAATGGAGAGCCTCTGAGAGAGGATGAAGTGTAGACAAATAGCAAAGGAGCTGAGTAAAAACAATAAGAAGACAAGCAAATGAGCAGATTGAAGATGGGTAAGAGACAACTTAGGAGAAGGTGGGGATTCCCAAGCTGGAAGGAGAGATTTAAGAGACTGAATCTTAAGAAAAGTAGAAGAATCTCGACCATAGACAATAAAAAAGTGTCACAAAGTCATAGAGGAGGATGTTGCTGGGGTCAGTATGAAGCTGAAAAAAAAAAGGTATCAGCATGAACACAAATGTTGGGGGAAATTGTAAAAAAGAAAAACAGTCAAAAGAAGGAGGTTCATGCAGCAATGTAGCCTGAGACTTATCAAAAACAGTGGGAAAAAAAAAGAAAGAACGTCACATGCCTGAGTGAACAAAGTAGCAAAGGACAAAGATGGGGTTACCTGTTTTTCATCAGAAAGAGATGAACCAGAATCAAAAACAGCTGGGTGGTAAAAGTTGGTCAAAATTGTTGAAATACGAGGTAGGCTCAGCTGAAGCAACACAGACACATGGTCAAGGAACTGGGCCTGAAGATGAAGGAAGTAATAGAGAACCAACCATCTTGTGCACTACGGCAGTAACATCTTTGACCATCAAAATGCCTCCATTCCCAACTGATACAGCAGGGGTGGAGTGTTGAGATCTCAGGAGGTAGCAAAAATATGGATCTGGGAATTAACTGTCAAATCAATCCACAAAATGTTTTTCTTTGTTGATGTAAGGTAGTAGTAAGTTTAGTTTATAGTAAAAATACTCAAGTAGAAACAAGATAAGTGAGACTATATGGTTTATGTTAAAGAACAAAAGCAAAGTAAAAATCCCCAAACTCCAACAACAAAGAAATAAATTTGACCATGGCTGAAGACATGCAGTGCCAAGCACAGAATACTAGTTGTCAGGAGCTTACTTGTTTATATTATACATAGTAAGTTAAAATATATGGGTGTGTTGGGCTAAGGATTCTTCTACAGTAGGTGTCTGTGACTTGTTAGACAAATTAGAAATCAATTTAAAGTTTTCATCATATTCAGGTGCGGATACAGAATTTTTTGAATGGTGGGGTTCAGCCTGTAAAAAGGGCACACATATAAAAACAATAATATATTTGTGATTTAAGAATGTGAAATGGATTAAGAGTGTTTCAGAGGAAATTCGCTGGTTAGATCAATATTCAACGTTGAAAATATAGGTTTTCAGAATATCCTTGTTTTAAATTTTCACTTATTATCCTACTAAATACTTAAATTTTTTAGGGTTGTGCTTGGCGATTTTTACATATAAGATGCTGATAAATCTTTGAAGTAACATAATTATTATATATTTGGGCAATTTGATGTGTGCATAATGATAATTTCAAAACAATGGTCATTGGTATTTTGATATGAATGCACACGGTAGTGGCACAGCCAGATGGTTTGGGCACTTGATTTGTAATCTGAGGGTCACAGGTTTGAATCCTCATCTGATCAAACATGCTCACCCTTTCAGCCATGGGGGCATTATAATGTAATGTTCAATCCCACTATTCGTTGATAAAAGAGTAGCCCAAAAGTTGACGGTGCGTGGTGATGACTAGCAGCCTTCCCTCTAGTCTTTCACTGCTAAATTTGGGACGCCTAGTGCAGATAGCCCTCGTGATGCTTTGCACAAAATTCAAACCAAACCACTCAGTAGTGTGTCTTGTGATATTAACAAAGTGATAGTTTAGCAATTTTCCACTTTCTGAAGCTCAGACTGTGGTAATCCAAACTATCACATATTTTTAATGAATGTGTTCTACTGAACCTTACTTCACATACCAAATTTCAAGGCAATCCATTGAGAAATACACAATATATAAAATTTCCACTTTTGTTTGAAGTTCTTCTTTTTTGTTTTCTTTGCACCGAAAGCGCCAAAAATTTCTTTGATAGAAAAACATGTACTTAACTTTTATGGATTTTTTCAAATTTGGTACATTGATAGATCTTTACGACCTATAATTAGGTGTCAAATTTG
>NW_013674560.1:6327-7395 GCF_000517525.1 Limulus polyphemus
AAAAACATGTACTTAACTTTTATGGATTTTTTCAAATTTGGTACATTGATAGATCTTTACGACCTATAATTAGGTGTCAAATTTGGTCTAAATATAAGCCACATGTGCAAAGTTATTCAACAAAAACTGTTCAATTTTGAACAAAATGTTTATGCACGCCTACGCAAAAAGTCACGTGAGCTATTGGTCTAAAATATTTACTACAGTTTCACCTACGAGTAAAAGTGGACCACTTTTAGTTTTCTGTCACTTGGATTAAAGATGGCTAATTTAGAGAGGCAAAGTATAGGGAAAAAGAATGTGCAGATACATAAGTATTAGTAAGGCCAAACAAACTAGATTAGCAGTTTCTAGCTCAAGTTTTCAAAAGAATCATATGGGAGGATAGTTATTATTCATTGGCAATTTTTAAGCACAAATTAGTCTAAATCTTATGAAGTTCTCCTAATTAAAGAGCATTTAGTTTCACGTGATATTAGTCTAAGCAATTAGCATAAATAATGATGCTTGATACGATTGTACCGAGTGCATGCTGGTGATGACAAGAAACTGTCAATCTAGTTTCTGTAGTGTTACTTTACTATAAAGGAGGTTACTAACACTGTTTTAGAAAGTAAAAACTACCAAAATATATTTTAAAGAATCTGGTTGGTTCTGTAAAGTATAGGTTTAATCCGAATAACAGGGTTGCAATACTAAAAATAATGTTGGTTGCTTTTGTGTGTCACTTTCTTACTTGCTGTGGTGTGTTGACAAAAGGTCATGATATCTAATCAAAAACACCTTAGGTGAAAAAAATGGTGCAAACAAATCAGCATTGAGCATGCAACTTAAAGGAATGAACTCAGAATTGGCAGCCAAACTGGTAAGCTACAGTTATAGCATTTATAAGAATTTTACAGTCAATATTCATTCATTAGTTAGCTTGGCCACATATTTTGTTTTACCCATCATCTTGGTCCTAAGTTAGTAATAAAAAATAAGCAGCCTGCCTATCTAATGAATGAATATTTACTTGTAAAATTCTTATTCAATGCTGTAAGTGTAGCTACCAGTTTGGTCCACCAA
>NW_013674560.1:7405-10533 GCF_000517525.1 Limulus polyphemus
ATAAGAATTTTACAGTCAATATTCATTCATTAGTTAGCTTGGCCACATATTTTGTTTTACCCATCATCTTGGCCTAAGTTGAATAAAAAATGCAGCCTGCCTATCTAATGAATGAATATTTACTGTAAAATTCTTATCAATGCTGTAAGTGTAGCTACCAGTTTGGCCACCAATTTCTATTTCTTTCCTTTAAGTCTCACCCACCTTTTTTTAGTTAAAGTTATTATTTTATATTATGCAATGTTTTACCAATAATTATTGTATAATTGGGTAACAATCTGAAACAGAACTTTTCAAATTTCCTGACTGCTGAGAAATTAAAAATAATACCAATCAGACCACTTTACTCACAACAACAATCTTCTGATTGTATTTAGATTAGCAAGTATGTTAAGCTCTTAACTCACTGTTGTTCTGTAATAGTAGTCTACCACATAGTTTCTGCTGTCACTATCTTTACAGATGTTGTATAATAATAGTCTACTGCACAGTTTCTGCTGTCACTAGCTTTACCAATATTGTATAATAGTAATCTACCACAAGTGATAAGACAATGCATCTCTGGAGATACCTGCATTGACAGGCCATAAAACATAGAAAGGGACATGCATGGGCATAACCTAAAGAAATGACGGACTCCAGAGAAATATCCCTAAAAAAAAGGCTTATCCAGGAAATGAAGGAGGTATGAGAACCCTGGTATCAAAAGCTCCATGTCATAAAGACAAAGTAGACTCAGTCTGCCCACATACAAAGTGCGAAAGACCTCCGATTGAATGACATACAGAGTAATGGTTGAGACTGAAATGGAAAGCCGAACAAGCCACCCAAAATGAAACAACTTCTGAAAAGGAAATCACAACAGAGGAAGCCCTGTTAGAAGAATCAAGTAGAGACCAAACATCCATAAAGTAGTAAAATAATAGGCCATAAGAATGTAACCTCAGAGAAAAAAAGCCTACTGGACCCAATGAAAAGGATGAGGCTGTAGCCAACTTGAAGAGAAGGATAAAGAACAAAATGTTAGACCACTGCGGATAAACCAAAGGAAGTAAAAGGCAGGCAGACAAATCAGGATGTGGAAAAATTAGCTAAAATCCTGAACTGAATCATCCACTACCAAGGAGAGTATCCACCAGAAAGTGTGAAAACAGCCCAGTGGGAATAAAGGAAAGACCACAGGTGGGTCAAGTGGGATTGACTGAAATCTGACCAACAACCATCTATCTCTGTAGAGTTGAAGAATCATCTCATAGCATTTGAAAGAGATAAGGTGGAAAGTAGAAGTACATAAAAAACATGAGAAAGCACTTTAGGAATTCAACAGGTTGTAGCAAAGGGAGTCTAATAATAGACAAAGTGGGAGAACAGAGTTCCCAAAGATTAGAGCCAAGGGGTTGCTCCAGAAACAAATCACATCCAACAATCATGATGTACCAGCCCTCAAAGAGGGGGGGGGGAGGCATGGATAGTCAAAAAACGACAAGGAATAGAAAAGGGGTGAGCCATCAAGGCTATATATATAGAATGAAAAACATGATGGGGCTTTCTGGTCCCAAGAAGAACAAACAGAGTAGAGATGACTGCTGAAGAGCTGCATCAGCTCAAGAAACCAATTCATAAGAAATGTCCCATAAAAAACATGTAAGACAGGGATCTTGAAGAGGGGATTAAATAAGATGAAAGTGAGAAAGTAAGGCTACCTGACAAAGTACGTATCAGAAATAAAACAAACCAAGGTAACTGGGACAAAAATGGAAGAAAAATGAGGGCAAAGTGGAAAACAGGTATGTGCATGTTGCTCCAGTAAAACTGATAGGGTCATGTTGTAAAAATTCCAAATGAATGTGAAACACGAGAATGAACAAAGAAGTTGTATAAAAGATGAAGAAAAGAAATGGAAAGAAATAAAATGGAAGGGAAAAAAATTAAGAGCCTCAAACTGAAATAAAGATTTGAGTAAATGAGGCTCATGCAACGAGGAAGCCTAAGATTCAGCAAAAAATTACTGAAAAAAAGAAACCAAGACACACATACCTGTAGAATCCAAGCAGCGAAGGACGAAAGTGGGACTACCTGATCCATATTGAGAAGAGAGAACAAGAAGCAAAAGCAGGCATGGATACAACAGTGATGAAACACAAGATGGGAAAATAAGTCAGGTATGGTGATGATGCATAGATCTAATGACGACCTTGAAGAGTGCTGGGTGATATACATATGTTGGATTAATCAATAGAAACACATGTAGCGAAGGGAATGTTGTTCAAGGTTTGTGGCATGTGCAGGAAACTACATGGCAGTGAAAATCAAGGTAATAGCTCTTGGTGGTGCAAAGATGAGTAGCATTTCTCAAGTATTTATATGTTAAATTACCTCTGTATGAAAGTTACAGAAATTTTCTTCAATGAGAAAAATCGGATAACTTTAGATAAGCTAATACAGATAGGGGTGGGTTGATTGAATAACATAGAGAACTATTATAAGTTTAACACAATAACAAATGTATAAAATTTGGAGAAGATTTTGTTATCAGGTGCAAGTTGTTTACCTAGATATAAATATAAATATATATATATATATATATATTAGGGATACATGGGTAGTAAAATTTGGCCGAATACCAGATCCAAGCAGGTCCCCTTGCTCCCCCAAAAAAACAACATACACAAAAATTAGAAACAAAGACAAAATTGATGTATATTACATTTAACTGAATAATCACCAACAGAACATTCAAGTTTTATTTTCAAGTTTCAATGCCTAGTTCAAACTTCTCAAACTCTAACCCCTATTGTTTTCAAAACCCCCACTTTCCCCAGAAATCTACTTCTCAAGCCATGCCTGTTATTAACCCCTATTGCCTTCTAAATCCCTGACTTTCAGTCAGAGGTCAGTTTTTGTTGCTCGGAACACGTTTTTTTTATAACTAAACCAATTATTGACTGTACCTTTCAGTACTTCATTAGTTGCCACAAATATTAGGGCTAAGATGCCTAACTTCAACACTCAGCCAGAGCCAAGTATCACTGAGTAGCCCAATATTCAGCCGGGTACCCGTGCATCCCTAATATATACACATATATATATATATATATATATATATATATAATAACACACAGTAAGAA
>NW_013674560.1:10554-18109 GCF_000517525.1 Limulus polyphemus
ATACACTATATATATATATATATATATATATATATAATATATAAACACACAGTAAGAAATGAAATCACATAACTGAAGATTACTTTAGGCTTAATAAAGGTACGTCATTGATGTTTGGTTCTTTGTTTAAAACTACGGTGTTTTTACTTTTTAACAGATAAAATATAGTGTTATTGAGTTGTAATGTTCATAAATACTGCTTAGTGAGTATGTTAGGTAACTGAAAAATACTGTTATGACTCAAATCTTTATCTTATTCAAACAACGTACAGAAACAATTTGGCTAACTGGCTAATTAATTATTCCAAATTGTGATCATGATGTGTTAAAATAAAAACATTATTGCCCTTATTGGTGACAGTAAAATATGTTTTCATTATTTAATTATCACCATTTGATTTACAGAAGATTAGTTTGGGATCACTATATATTTTTAAAAACAAACATAATAGTGACTGTGTGGTGGTATTTAGTTGACTCATTCATTTCATTTGCCAAATTATCTTTAAAAAAAAGTAGAAAAATATTTTTAGACAAAAGAATATGTCTTCTGCAAAAAAAAAAGTAATACCATGATAAAATATTGCAGTGTTTGAAACTTTACAAAAACTATCACAAATCCATTTAGTTTTTTTGTGCTAGTAGGGGTAGGGGATTAGGAGCGTGTAATAGGGCCGAGATGAAGTATTCGAATATTCTGAAGCTTTGAAGCTGACAGAGGCTTCGGATCTGGCAGTGTCCATTCGATTGTTCGCATGTTTATTTATACACATGCGCTATGCATACAGTTTTTGATTAGAAAAATGGTGTCAGATAAGGGCGCGGTTGGAAGTAGTTGTAAAAAGGTTTCAGACGTATGGAGTTTTTTATAAGAAACTTCACGACCATAGGAAAGCCATGTGCACTATTTGTAAAAAAAGAATTTGCCTATTTTGGCGGGACAACAAACCTATGGAATCACCTCGCGTCGAAGCACTTGACTCTTTACTGTCCGGACATCGAGACAACCACAACGGAGAGCAGGAAGACGCCTACCCTTGATGGATTTGTAAGGCCTGCGATGTGCAATGATACACGTGCAAAGAATATAACAGACAGAGTGACTCAAATGATCGTTCAAGACCTATGCCCCATTCGAACTGTTGAATGCGATGGTTTTCGTAACTTAATGAAGTACTTGGAGCCGGGATATGTCTTACCAAGCAGAAAACAATTTACTGCTGATATCAACCTTAAACATGCAACGTGCAAACAACGTCTGAAAGAAAGGCTAAGTGAAGAAGCAGTGTTTATATCGTTAACCATGGATATATGGACGAGCATCGCAACAGAAAGTTATATTACCGTAACAGCGCATTACATTGATAATAGCTGGGTGCTACAGGCCTTTGTACTGGAAACCTTACCTTTCCCAGAACAGCACACGGGGATAAACATTGCAGAAAAGCTGAAGAAAGTGGTGGAAGAATGGGAGATTATGGAGTATGTAATGCTACTAAATAAAAGCTTCCGAATTCCAGCAGGCCTGTAATCAAACTCTAGAAAATCTTCCTCACTCAGACTACACAACTGCTGTCCAGTCATATTAAACTTTGACAGGTCAAATGCCTGTCAACCTCATGTACAATCAAACTGTAACAAATTAAATACATACATTGTTATAATATAACAAGTATACTCAATTGTAAGAAGCTTCAAAGTTTCGGTAGTTATCTTGCAAGAAGCTTCGATGCACTACTTATAATATTCGTTTCAGCCCTAGCGTGTAATAATCAATTAGCAAACATCACTAACAGCCCAACTCTAGTCTATGTACCTGGCACAGAAAAAAGAACAACTAATAAACTTTAATAAAGTTTCAACAAGTGTTTCCAAAAATTATTTTATGTGAATAAAATTTGTTAACCAATCTACCACTAAGTTTTAGTCGGAGAAAAGGACAATTTTTAATTCTGAAAAAGAAATGTTATTCTTTATCTTTTTCCAAAATCACTTAGTTTTTTATGAACAAGAAAATCTGACATATAGATTTAGAACTCAATTCATAGAATTACAATGTTTTTTTTATACATGTTAAATAAAGGAAATAATAAACATAGAAATCATTCACCGATTATTTAATCACTAAATCAATCTCTAGTGTGTTTGATCATCCCAAGAGAACCATCAGAAAAGAAAAAATTTAAGCAAAAATTTAAGTTAACCTTCTCAACTGAAGATGGGTCTTAAAATAATTTTATATGACCAAAAGAAGTTACCAGTAAAAACTTGAAGAATAAAAAAACAGCAAAAAATTGAATTAAGACATGACACAATGTTTCGACATAGTTAAGACAGCTTCATCAGTTTGCAAAACATTGCATCTTGTTTAAATGCTATTTTAATAATCATTTTAGCTTGTATGTAGTTTACATAAGAAATACTGTAGTCCCTGGCGGATATTACCCCTCACAATAAATACTTCCTTTTAAATAAGACTTTTTTTTCTGTGCTCAGAATAATTTTACATTGATCTGATCTCCCACATCCAGTAAAGTGTTGTTGTGAAGAAGTCAGCTCAGTGTTGATATAGAAACGTAATGTGGACATTGATATAGACCAAAGTTGCGACGAAAGCAACAAAATAAAAGATACATGGAAATTATAGAATTTTTAGTCAACTTAAAATTGTTTTAATGCACCATATTACATTTAATGTAGTATTTGTATTCACAGAGGATTGCCTTATTAGTTATTGGATAGAGTCTAGCAATAATTTAGTTCACATTTTTATTCTTATTATTTACTAGTTCTTTTAAGTTTGCAGAATGGTCCCTTTTCAGAACTTGGATCAAAGGATCCAAGTTTCAAGGTGAAATTTTGGTTAAGGGTTGGGCTGTTTTGTTCAATTAAGATATGTAGCTTCTGATGTTAGGTTCTTTGTTTAAAATTACAGTGTTTTGTATAGATATACTGTGGATTTTTTGAGTTGCAATGGTAGTAAATATGGAATGTTTTTTTATTATGTTTGATGAATCTGGTTTTCCTGATATAGAATTCTGGACATTTATTGCATGTTATTTTATAAATTGATACAAAAACGTGCATTAACAATGAAATGCTTTTTGATATAATAACTGCCAGACTCGTGAACATTCAAAGTAACTCTGTCAAATGTGCAAACAAACAAAGATGGACGATTTTTTTTATGAAATAAATTTTGAGTCAATTTGTAATATTTTATATGTAATAAAAATGTGATATATGGATGTTTATGAAATAAATGTGCTCGAAGAATAAACTATTTTACAAAATAAACAAAGAAGATAATTTAAAGTTATCTTAATTGTTCTGTTATCCATCATAACTATTATTATACAGTGTGCCAATCTGCTAAGTTATCTGACACATATACAGTATACAAACCATTATGCTCAACCTCTGGGAATAGCAACAGGCACAGCTTGAGCTTGGTCATTTGTTATCTTGTTATTGATCCTTTGAACAAAGACTTCCTGTCAGATGTGACATTTTTATCATGGCAGATAGGTCAGTCGTATCTAAGAGGGACTACTGTACCTCAAACATAAATTTCAAAACAAAAAAAATGATAAAAGTAAATATCAAGTTAAGTGAAAATAAACAAGTATACTAAGAATTCCCCATAAACACCTATACACAAATGATTTTTCTAAAGCTGACTGGACAAAAAAAAATTACACATACTTGTCTAAACTTTGCTCTAGCCTCTTTTTCTTTCATTCTCCCATGTGCAACTAAATAATCAAAGACCTCACCTGAAATTAAAAGTTACCCAATTACTTTACAACTCAGGAAAATTACACTAACAGGATTAGGCATTATAAAATATGGTCATTAAGCTACACCACTGCATTTTGAAAATTTTCCACTAAATAATGAGGATAACGCCAACTCTGCAATCTGTCAATTACTTCTTTTTTACCTAATGATTTATTGTGTTATAATAATGTTATCTATGAACCTTTCCTGTGCAGATCTGTATGCCATCTTTATTTCACATTTTAATAACAAAATCATAACAGCTAAAACCACTTGTTTAAATTTTCCTGAAATGAAAGAGATAACTTCAGAAAAGTAACTGAAAGGCAATATAAATAGTAAAAAGAAACTTCACTATATAAAAACACCAATCATTGCCCATCTTACCAAACATCTTTTACTCAATCTAAATAATGAAATCCACAGATGGTTTAGAATTAGATAAGAATTGCCAATGACAATAAAAAAATGTCAAGTTCAATCTATGTTAGCACTCCGTATATTGCAGATTAACTATTATGGGAAGATATAATTACTGTTGATTATCAGTGAATTAACATTATGTATGCAAAATAACAAAATCTGAATTAACAGACTTTATTAAAAACTGCAGTTTGAAGATTTGCAATAACAAAGACTGTTCATTCTTATGAGTTTTCTTTCAATAAACAGGTATCCTACTCCTTGCTGAACGAATGAAATATTTTCTCAAAAGGAAATTTCGTGAACAAATTCTATACAGATTACTTATATTATGTTAAGCTTACATACACATTGCTGTAAGATCTTTCATTAATAGAAAAACATTTTACCTCCACTTGCATACTCCATTACAAGGTACAAAGTTTTTTCTGTCTCTATAACTTGAAAAAGTTTCACTAGAAGAAACACATACAAACATTTAGGTCAAATTTACTAACATAAGTTTTAAAATAAATTCAAAAATCACTTTAACATTAACATTTTATTTTAATTTTTTTTTTTATTCTTAACTTCTATATAAAACGGTAGCTACTTTTATTTATCCAAGGAGTCTGGATTGCATATTCACTTTCCAATTCAGAATCATCTTACTTGTTTAATGCTTAGTCAAACTTTTCAATACAACAATTATCATACATGATGGCACAATGCTGTTGTCATCACAATGACTGGCTTCAATTTCAGTTTTTTTATTTGCAAGGTATTTCACACAAAAAAACACTTAACCCATGTGTAATTTTCTAAAACAAAATAACCACAATACTAAATACAATTTCTATGGGCTTTCTCAACTTATTTAGGTCTAAAATATGCATATGTAGTTTATTCTAAACTATATGCTTATCACTTTTTGAATATGCATTCAGACATTTCTGCATATTCAGCTAAGTTTGCCTTTGTTACAACTTTACATTTACTTTAACCTTGCAATAATTTAGCTCCAGTTCATTTTATACACTGTTATTAACACCTTTTAGCTACTTTTTCTTTATTATGGGTTTTATTTTTCATATTTGTGAGTTTCTTTGTGTAAACTCATAAAACCATGTCATATACTGAATGCTCATAACTGATTAGTACTTTTTATACTATTATAAATACTATTACTTTATTGTTTACTTTACATGTAGTTTTATTCAATAAAGTTACATCTATGTGAATTTGTCCATTTGACTAGGATTTATCAATCTAACACATACTGCCTGCAAGAAAGCATAGCTTAAATGGAGTAAGTGAAAATGATAGAATAATGAAAATTCAAGCAAAGGGCATGGAGACTACCACAAATTTATGTGGGTCACAGCTAGTTGTAACTAAATACAGTTGTACAAATATATATGTAAAATTATAAATACATCAAGCTTTGTAATGAAGAGAATAAGGAAAGCTCTAAATGTACCTCATCATTACAATCTTATATTATAAGACATGAGCCTGGGTTAAAAAATATCTATGAACAATATGTCCTGGGGCTAAACCCATAAGGGCCAGAGGTTCAGGGACCACCTAAGGCCACTGGAAACTTTGTATTTCTAGATGCACTATGTAGGCTTATTTTGAGACTTAATTGAGAGGTCATTTACAAATATGAAAGTTGAAATAAAACACTCACAAAACAGCAAAATAGATATTCATTCATTTCACATTAATTTTTTTTTATCTCTTAAAAGGAAGTAAATACAGTAAAGTTACCATGATCTTTTTTTTTAACAGTTGGCACCATCAGTAATCACCTATAGCTTAAGCCTTTTTGGTATAAATCAATGTTACTCAATATCTTGATCAATGTGAGGATACATAGACTAATTAGGCTTAAGTCACGGACATTAATGCTAACTTCAGCACAAGAGATTTACAGTAAAGTATAATGCCTCGCCAATACTAGTAATATGCTATGCAGTAGATCTTGATCTAGAGCCTATAAGGAAACTTTTATTTTTATACGTTACAATCTTTTATTTTGCAGATATACATACTTTTCTGATTAACTCACTCAGAATGCTTTGAATGGGACCTCATTTCCATTGTGATTTAGGTAATAGTTTGTTGATATCAATAAAACTTGTTTCTCAAGCCAAACCCATGTATTTCCTGCACTGTATTTGCATCCTTCCTCTTGACAAATGTGACTGGTGTGGAGCTCATTGTCAATATTTATATTACCATTCAGTACATGCACTCAAGCATTTAAGTTAATTTTGCACCAGTAAGTTGTGCTTAAGTGTTTGGAAGAACAAAAATGGCATCAGTCTAGGAAACTTATTGCATGGAAAACACCCCCAGCATTGTGGCAACTAGTAGTGAAAACACGTCTGCTTATGGAAACAGCCAACTGGTTGCTAGAATACACACCTAATTGTGGTCCATGTTATGAAGTCCTTATAAATAAATCATCATAACTACACAAAGATACACAGTGTATGCAAATGGAAAGTCCCAGACATGATTTCTACCTCATTAATATTTATCACCCACACAAAAACAAAATACACGTGTTCAGCATGAACTGAACCACAGGACTATTATAGTGGCTACTGCACTTGAGAAAATCAATCCATATAAAGTAAATTTTGTAGAATTCTTTAAAATGGCAGAAAAAATTCATGTCTGCATTATATCAAAAAAAATGTTGTAATGTTGGAATTTGTGTGAATATTAGATTAACTGAGCTGCTATTTTAAAATAATTTATCAACCTTACCTATATTTGGGTGATTCAACATTTTCATTATTTTCATTTCCCTATACAACTGGAAAATGAAAAATAAAAATTAGCATTTCAACAACAATAATAATTAAAAACCGAAAAAATTCCATAGCAGTAAATTTCATTTCAACAAAAAAAAATAGCAGATCATGGCTAGATTACCTTTTGTAGCATTTGAAAATGATATTTGATAAAAGACTATCCAATCCATCATTATAATTTAATAAGTAATAACTAGATCCTCTTTCTTAACCAAATGAAATCTTCAACTCTTCTATTAGTAGTTACTGGACATAGGATCTTTTCTTTATTTTTTTATTATTCTTTAATGTATAAAACTAAATTACAGGTAAGTCATCAAATCTAACACACACAAGATAATTTACATATTCCTATTTACTAAGCTAGAGTAAACTAACAGTCTCAGATACAATGTACTAGCTTATTGACAAATGACCCATCACTCCAATGAGAATTTTAAATTAAGAGCAGAAAAAAAGCTTTATCCTGGAATTTATAATCATAAGGTCATTTTTTGGAAAAAAAAAAATATATATATATATATATATATATATATATATATAAT
>NW_013674560.1:19109-25100 GCF_000517525.1 Limulus polyphemus
GACTGAAAAATTTCATTTTTTCTGAAAAGGTGGTGTTTATTTACTTATGACCACGTTGTGTACATGCTTGAAAACAAAAGAACAGTTTTTACCTTTTGAAGGCTTGATTGATTAAGTTGTGTCTTATCAATTATTTTAATTGCTACCTGCAAAAGACCCAAACTCAAATTATAGTCTTTCAAGAACAAAATGGCACACACACACACACACATACATATTTATTTATTTATATATATATATATATATATATATATTACACTGAAAATAATTTACTTCATAAAATTTCTTTTAATTTACTTACTGTACACTTGACGTTTCTTACTATAAGAACAGTGGTTTATGTGATATTACATCATAACACTAATAAAGCTTTTTACATGTCTTTCTTTACTCGCCCTATATTATGGGTTTCCAATATGCAGAAACATAACAGCATTTTTGTCAAACACAAAGTGTGTGGTCGAGATATAATTATGTTTCTCACCAGAAACATGTAGTAGACTGATAGTAAAGAGATTTGTAAAATATTATCATCAGTACCATCGTGATGTCATACAAACTACTGATCAATAGATCATGCTTCACCAGCATAAGGCATTATATAAAGAACATCTTAACATGACTATTTTCTCTCTCATATGAATATATACATCACAAACTATTATATTAAGCAGTGTTTGACTGTGTATTACTGCTTAATATAGGTTGTTGCTTAGGCAAAGTAAACAATACCAAAATATAATGTAAATTAAACTAATTATTACATTAATACCAACAATCAAATAAAATGTGGGCATTATCTACCACTGCTGCATATTTAGCAGTCAAAACTATTACAAAAGCAAGCTCAATAGTTTCTCATAACATTTCATCACATAGATAACAAAGGCAAACTCATACCATTAATAAATAAATGCTACATCTTTAATTTTTAACTCTACAAACTTTCTTTAAAAAACTCTTAATACTAAATTGCAATAAAATGTGTTCACATTGTATCTACAAAATAATTCCAGAGCAGGCTATAAATATTCATAGAAAACTGAGAGGTAAAAGGTTACAATTTGAAAATTCCTTCACCTGTATTGGTATACACATATAACCACAAAACCTGTATACAAGTATCATTATCTAGTAGTTTTTTCTAAACACTGCAATGACAAAATAATGAAAAATAAATTTGATTCTGGACATTATATTTAACCAGAGTGTCTAATTATTTAATTAATGCAAATTGCATTCTAAATCTAAAGGTTTATCGCATTTTTTACCGCTTTTCCAGTTGGCAAATGTTTAGCTAATTTCACTTTTGCAAAATTTCCTTTGCCTATTGTTTTTAAAAGCTTGTATATTTCAACATGTGGCTCTTCTGATGACCTATTTCTTAAAGTGGAACTTCGTGGAATAGAGGTTGATTCTTCAACCTGTTAATAAATATATAGGTACAAAGGATGTATTAATAACTTGCACAATCATGCAGGGCTACTTTTCAAACCTACAAACATATGTATCTCATTATCATAAGATGAAAACAATACAATGTACAGATTACTTATTGATCTTAACCTTTTGAAAAACATTAATTTTGTACAAAAACTGAAAAGTTACTAAACTTGTAACCCTTAAATTTACACATTATACATATTCTTAAGTTAGTTTCCAAACATTTAGTCAAGAACTAAAACATTTCAACACAAGACTCTTACCTGCTCTGAAATGACTGATTCTTGTACAGTCTGAAGTGGTGTTCTGGTTAAAGCTGCCATTTTAAGTATGGTTAACTTTCATGTGATAATTTGGCAGTACTATGATTCTGTTAACAGATTTTTACATAATACATATATCAATATATACTTCAAGTATATTGAAATTATTAACAAAATCACAAAACTTCAAATGGTATTACACAGTTATTAGTCTTTTTGTCAACTTTATCACTCTGTTTAGTGACAACAAACTGCTATAGTAAGGCATTAGAAACAGTATTAGTATCTACAGTTTGTATTTTATGCATACATATGCTATTATTATTTACAAATACAAAAGTCTAACTCTGGATAGATGCTAAATGATGACTGAAAATACCTAATATGGTTGTAATAATAAAAAGCATTCTCATTTTTTATAATTATAGAAAGTACCTTATGGTAAATAATTAACCCTTTCAGCATGGACCAATACATTTTGCATCACTTTGACTGGGAAAGGACATGCATGCAAAAAATCATACAGTAACTCTGAGTGTTCCTCACAAAACCTCTTAAGATTTTGTTAAAGTTTATAAGTATTTTGTACAAAAAGAATGACATTATTTCATTTAATTCTTTCTAATAAAAATGTTATTTGCACTCAACTGTTAAAATAGTTTGAGTGCAAGGTGATTTTAACTTTAAGTATTAAAATACTTTTCTTTGTCTTATAGTTTTCATATTTCATTTGCATATTTATTTTCATATTAAGGTAAGAAACAACTGTAAACGTACAGTCGATCGAGCAGCCAACAATACTACAGGCAATTACATGTACTACATGATGATAACTTGGCACCAATTTCAATTAACCATTGTTAGATTATACTGTAAAATGACCTCTTTCTAATGATTACACAAATGTGTATGTAACACTTACATGTAGGCTATAAAGCTCAAACAAATCTGTTGAAAGTAGCCATGGCAGCTGTCAGGGATTGAAAAAATTTATTACTTTCTTTAACTGTATTAATTCAGAGAACTTTGAAATGATCGATTAAAGGTTATGTAAGCATTTTATTGTCTAGATGTATCTCTACTCAACGCCCATTGTATTATTGAAGATATAGAGAGCCAAAGTAGAGAATTTGCCTAACTCGTTGGTCATATGATGATACATCTAAAGTTTTAAGTAGTTTTTAAAAGACTTAAAACTTAGATAAAATAAAACTTTGAATCATAACATAAATTATAGTGTTAATTTGAGTCACATACACTGAGAGTAAAGGTGTTCAATTAAATTTTGAATGTAACACAGTGGCTTGTGCAGAAAAGCATTTAAAGGGACTCCTCTTGAGAAAAGGTTAAAAGACAAGAATGTTTATTTAATGCGATGTTTTAGACATGTTTTATTTGAAAAGGCTGATTTTCTACTTGTAAAAGGTTATACATACTTAGTGGTGGTTGAGTCTTAGTCTAGGCTTATGCATTATATATATATATAGATAGGGAGAGAGAGAGAGAGATAATTTAGTTACACAGAAACTATAAATGTTCAGTATATTCTCAAACAAAACCTCATGACAATCTCCAGCTGCAACTTAACATTTTACATCTCAAACTAATGCAATCAAATAGTTAATAGCTCCAGTAAATCATCATGACCCATTTTTGTTATCATTACAATGTTTAAAGTTACCTGCATGTCAAGTACTCCTTTGCCCTCAGTTGAGCATGACTTCAAATGTAGCTCAAGGTAACAGCATGGAGTCAAAATAGAGGTTTGTAGTTTGAATAAATAATGTATACAGTATCTCCAGCATTGTTTGCTTTCTTTTTTTTTTTTATGATCCCTATTTAGAGGTTTTTAAATTTCCAATTTTGTTATAATCTTGTGATATTTCAATTAATGATTTTGTAAAGCTTCTTTTACCAGAATCTCTAGCATTTTTACCACTACAGAAATAAGACTGAGATTTAATCAGTACCTTACAGAGTGAACTAATGACTTCCTTCAACAGAAAATAACATGAGATGGGCTATAAATGTTCTTTGAGATTCAAAAATTTACCCTTAGTTTAGTTATCTGAATAGTGCTTACCATTCAAATTGATTGAAGAAATAATTGAGTGCCTTCCATTTAACAAGAATATACAAAAATACTAGGTGACAAAAAGTCATCTGGCCTATAGAGGTCAGCCCAACTTAAATATAGTACACCTCACATCCACGATAATGTTCAACATAAATTTTAAAAGTATTCTACCTACCAGTACACACTACATCAACTGGTATACCATTCCATAGGTTAATAACTCTTAACAGGGAAACACTTTGCCTGATAACCAGCTTGGGCCAGAGCTTCCACTGCTCATACTTAGTTTACCTAATTTTCAAGATTTTATCTCCAACATTATCCTTCCACCATATAACACCCTTTTCACACCCAAGTAAGTAGTTGATCCAAACCCCCTAATAATATTAATACCTGAATCATGTCATCTATATTTCTTCTATGCTCCAAAGAAAAAAAAAACCTTCAAAGTACGAGTCTCTCTTCATAGCTTAAATGTTTCAAAACAAGTATCATTTTTGAAGTACATCTCCAAAGTTAATTAAAGTAAGCAATTTCTTTAATAATAAACTGGACCAAAACTAAAACACCTTAAATCAAATGAGACCTTATCAAAGTTCCGCTCAATGTGATGATAACCTCCCTGATCCTGAACTCAAAATTTCTATAATTTCCCAGAACCCCTATTTTCATTGTTCACCAATACTAAACATTCAGCCAAATACTTTAGCTTTCATCAGTCATTACACAAATCCTTCTGACCCTCCACAACACTAATATTTCTCCCATGTAAAAATTTTATAACAGTACAACTGACACATGTAAATCAAATATACATATAGTATCTCAAAACTTCTAATCTGACCAGACAAATGAGATCAATATCAATGGAAAACTGTTTAATGACAATAGATATGTTACTAATAAAAATAATGATAACATATGAAAAACATGAGACCATTTGGTCTTTTGAGGCTATCCTTACAAACACACCCATGAGGAAAATTTACCCCAAAACTCATTTAAAGTGCTGCCTACACTACTACCAAAAGCATCCATCCTGATGAAAAAATCAAACTGTCTTAACAGGAACCTAGCCCATCTTTTCCAAATGTTAATACTTATGTTCTCTTGTTCTATTATTTTCAGAATATAGCTAAAAAAAAATCAGGTCTTTATTCTGTTGATCCATTGGATAATCTTGTAAAATTTATTAAGATCATCCCTTTCCCTTCTTTTCTCAAGAGAATAAAAGGTATGAGATCTTAACCTATCCCTATAACCCTTCCTTTCTCAGATTCATTCTAGTAGCCCTCCTCAGAAACCTTTCTAGTAAGTCATCCATTTATAACATATATAATTTAATGACAACAAGGGAATTTTTTTTAGAACATTTACGCCATCCCATCCACTAAACTTTAAAATAAAATTAAAACAATCAGAGCCAGCCCTTATCGTTCAAGTATTTATCAAGTCTTCCGTTACATTACCTTAAATTTACTGCATCCACATCTAAAAACAATCCATTTCAAAAGCCAACCATCCTGTTAGAAACAAAGCTGTTTTAGCTAAAGATCAGTCTATCCATGCCAAAATTTATATTTATGTCTCCTAGTCTTACCATTGAATATGAAAAAAGATGAGGCATCAACACTATCAATTTCCTTTAGAATTTTAAGCACCTCAATTAGACACCCTCTTGTGAAATAGCAAATTCTAATTTTTTTTATTATTATGGTTGTGTTTATCTTTCATTTATTATTTCCTTCTATCATTTAATTTAGCCATGAATTTATATTTGCATTAAAATGTGAACTCACCTTCTACATAATCATTTGCATTTTGAAAAAATATATGTGTGTGTGATAACACTAACACCAGTTTCCCTTGCAGTGACATACAGATACTTTTAATGTAGCAAAAGAGTACATAAATTTATGATCACATGAGGTTGTACTCTCGTCACCTACTCTGTGAATAAATACCCTGCCAGAAGCTTCACTAAGAGAGAGTCACAAGATAGTTACTGAAGGATATAGTTATTGCTGTATGTCAATCGATATTGTATTAATATTGAAAAGTATTGTTGGAATATTGTATTTGCTGTATATTTTTTGGAAATAGGTTTTTCTTTGTTTTTTTCTTCCTGATTACATTATTATTTATGATAAATGTTTTATTAATAACTGTGTTTTGGTAAGTGTTGAAACTATTTCTAAGTATTGTTGG
>NW_013674560.1:25176-31864 GCF_000517525.1 Limulus polyphemus
CAAATTAAGTGTTTATCGCTAAAATAAATGTATGGAAATGTGTGATTTCCATGAGGGATGGATAATGCAGCGGTAGACCTCACGCTATAGTAACACCGTATTGTTAACCTAAATAAATTTATGTTTTATGTTGTTGAACTCTGATTATAGTGGCATGTTCAATTCAAACTGTTACAGGAACCTTTTTCATAAAAGTTGAATTGTGACTTTTGATTATTTTTTTTACTCACTTTGGTATCGAGTGACTAATGCTGCAATATTCTTAGTTCAGTTAAATATAAGTTAACTAGCGTTTGAAAATAACTGTTACTATGGAAGTTAGAGAGTCTGCGTCAATATTGACAGAACAGGTGGATGTGCTAACACTCGTGGTGACTGATCTACTAGCAAGAGAACCTAAGTCTACTTCCCCTCAACCACAAATATCGAGAGTCCATTCTATCCACAGACCTGTGGAAAATTCATTGATTCATGTCACAGCAGTCAGCCAACCACCAATGCCTATTGAGAAGTTCGACAGTAAGTCAGATTTTAAAGTTTTTAAAGTTTAGAAAGACATTTTTATATGTATCAAGTACCTGAAAATAAATGTGAGGGAAGGGTCACTAGAATGGTGGAATGCTTTCAGATCAGAAATGGCTTTTGAACACTGAGGGGAATTTAAAGAAACATTGACTAATATGTACCCAGCAGTGTTAGATAATATCAAATTGGCTAAGGAACTCTTTAGTAGGAAGTACCACGCTAATGCAACAAAGTCAGTTGATTCATTTCTTTGGAAAACTGTGAAAATTTATGAATTACGAAACCCTGAAGCTACAGAAAGAGAAACTGTGAAGTGTATAATATCACAGTTGCATGTTTCTTTACAAGAGTACTTGGAATGCTACTTTGTTATATCTAATGGTGATGTGCTTAACCTTACTAAACAATATGAGCATTGCTGGAACAATCAACAATAAATTTTTAATAGTAAATTCACTAGAGCTGAACAATGTAATAGACATGTGTGATGCCATACTTGTAATCAAACAGGGCACTTATCTATGCATTGTCCCGAGAAAATAAAATATGTAAATAGGAAACAAAGAAACAAAGGACAGCGGTCGGGAAATGAGAGCAGAGATCAAAGAAGGAGGTTTTGAGTCCCGTGAAAGTAAAACACTCCATTAACTATTTAACAACAACTAAAATGGATCTGCCACACCTAATCCTAAAAATTAATGGTATGAAAGTAGTAGGTCATATAGATACTAGATTGGATTATTCAGTACTAAATGAAAATATATAGCAACAAATCAACAGAAATGATCCAACATTTCAACTAAAATTTTGAAGTAAAGGTAATATGTGTCTTGCAGATGGAATGATGAGCTGTCAAATATTTTGAAGCAAAACTATCAGCAACAAGTAGCATTGTGGACCAATACTTTATTGGATTAGACTTCATTCAGCAAAACAAAGCAACCCTTAACTTCTTCACAAATGTTCTTGAATCAAGTGTGCCATCCATTAGGCACGACTATGAGACCGAAAAGATACTGACTGAACTAGTACAATGTTCACATTTAAAGAGGAAAGACAGTGAACAATTAAAGCAACTTATGTTAAAATAGACTACTATTCTTTACAATAAATTTGGCCTCACAGATTTGTCTGAAAATAGTATTGTAAACACGACAGAAAATCCAGTGTTTAGTAAATCTTATGGTTATTCTCTCACTATAAGTGCCACATGATCAAATGGATGAAATGCTTCACGATTGGTTAATTGAACCCTCATCTTCTTCTTAGGCTTCTCCACTAGTTATTGTCAAAAAGAAGACTCATGATTTTAAGTTCTGTGTTGACTACAGGAAGTTAAATCAAGTCTTGGAATCAGACCACTATCCACTGCCTCATATAAGTAATATTTTGAATGCTTTGTCAGGAGCAACCTGCATCAGTACATTAGACTTATCCAGTGGATATTGGCAAATACCTGTTGAGATGAGGGATCGACATAAAACTGCCTTCGTAACAGATAATAAACTTTTATCAATCTAAAGTAATTCCTTTTGGTCTTAAAAATGCACCTGCCACCATCCAAAGACTTATGGATAAGGCTTTAGCAGGAGCAACTGAATGTTCCAATGTTTATATTGATGATATTATACTGTTCTCACTCACAGTTGAACAATACTTGAAAGACCTTGATTTAGTTTTCTACAAACCATGTACAGCTAATCTTACTGTAAAAGTTTCTAAAAGCATTCTAACTCATCTTAATCTACCCTTGTATAACAACCATTCCATCCCAGGTATCATCCTAGTAGCCCTCCTCTGAATAAAGTACTTTAAATGTGGTCTAACCAATGACCTATACAATAACATAATAACCTATTTAGACTTGTATTCAATATTGCTATAGATACAATGTAAAAATCCTATTTGCCCTACCAATAGCAACAGTACACTATTTGAATGACTTAAGAGTCTGGTAAGCCAGAACACCAAGATTTTTTGTTCAATAACACTGCTATCTTTATTCCCATCAAAATCATACTTATAATTCAAATTATGATATCCGACATACATTATCTTGCATTTATTACAATTAAAAGTCATCTCTCATTTATTTGCCAAACTCACCAAATACTCAATATTTTTGTAAAGCAGCAGCATCCTCCTCAAAGGCAGCAACACCCAAAACCTTAATATCATCAGCAAATTTAAGTAATTTACTGACCATTTTTTCATCTATGTAAACCAAAAAGAGCAAAGGACCTAACAGTGAGCCCCAAGGTACCCCACTTGTGATATTAATCCAGTTCAACTGAACTCCATCTAAAATTATAATAATTCTCTCCTTCCTTCCATCAGTTTTCTATCCATGAGCCATCTATCCTCCACGCCTACAAAAATAATTTGTTTAACAAGTCTCTTAAGTAGAACTTGTAAAATGCTTTCTGAAAATCCAGATATACCAAATCTACACCAATCCTTCACCTACATAAGCAATAACATTTACAAAAGATTTCAAAAATTTAATAGGGAAATATTTTCCCTTAGTAAAACCATGATGACTATCCAACAGCATTTTAAACTCTGTTAAATGACTTTACAAAGCATCTTTTATCAGAATTACAAAAATCTTTGCCACTGATGTAAGAATAATATGCCTATAATTACCAGGAAACTTTTTTATCACCTCCCCTGAATAAACAAAGTAACATTAGCCAACTTCCAATCTTCTGGTACCTTACCACTATTCACAACTATGGAACAACAGCTGTCTAAAAGTACTTATCTTGAGAGTTCAGAAATTCTGATGCTTAGATAAGTAAATTAAAACTGTACACAGTATTCCAAGTGAAACTTAACTAATGACTTCTATAAAGATAACTACCTCTTTTTATTTGTAATCATGATGATTATCAATTTACCTTAAGTTTTTATTACCTTTATCACAAGCAACAGAATACTACTTCAATAGTTTGACTGATTTATCCAGCATGGGTTTGCAAGGACAGCCTTCATGGACCAAATGGCTCCTTGTTTTCCATGATAAAATTAGTTAACTTAGAAATTATTTCACTATACATGCAAGGTCACACTATATATAAATGTTCAAAAATATAAATAAATATACACAATAGATACATACATATAAATATATATACAGAAAGAGAGATGTACATGACAAAACCACATTTCAAAAATAATTTTCCTATACTGAAAATGTATTTCCAAAAGGTACTTACCTCCTCTCACATAAATAGCTATATTTTGTTCAGTGCTACCCTCTATATGCAAAACTATTTTTACATATGCCACAAGCCTTTATGTCCCTTCCATTGAAATTTACTAATTCCAATGCATCTCTCATGCAAATCATCATGCCACAACCATCCACTAATAAGAGTGTGACATTCATTATGCATGTGACTCCTATTCAATTCAACCTAACTATCACTTCGAGTTTGGGCAGAAAATGGAAGTACCAGTGTTCAGTGGGAAGGAAGGGTGGGAAGTGTGGCACCTATAATTTTAATTATTTTGATTTTTTATCCTATCTTTTTGTTATTTCACTCTGTAATCTTGATAGAACTTTTGCTTATTACTACAGGTAGCAGTTAATTATTTCAACAATACTTTTCTTCCAACAATAAGCTTTACTGCTTAATATGTTAAAAGCAAGCTGTAAAACTGGATATCATAGATTTGAATAGAATATATTATTTAAACCATTTGAAGCTTTGTACTGTCAGTTGCAGTTTATTTTAGTGAATGCTCCTGTATAAGCTGTAAAGCGAAAAGTTTAGTATCTAATTAAATAAAAAACGACATTTTGGCGTAATAAGGTCATTGATTTCTAGTATTAAGTATTCAATATCTTAAACCAACATACTTATTTTATTAACAAACAAGGTTTTGGTAAGATTAGTATCACAAAGTAGCTGTTAAGAAATTTGTAGTTATACAGAAGTTGAATCAAGATTAAAGATCAAATCCTCAAAACATGAGTATAATTAAATGTGTTTAGAAACAATAAAGTTCAACATTTCCAATTCCATTTTACTCTCACTACTAATAAACTTCAAAGTATTCAACCTTAAGCTCAATATCTTTCATTTATCAGAACTTTAATTTCCTATTCAACCATTTACATCTGGCAAAGGCTTTGACTTGGTTCTGGAACTTGGAATGCAAAACTATAAATGGAAAACATTCCTTTTCACCTCACTTCAGGCTCAACTAACTTGATTAAACTGTCAAGTGAGTACAGTAATATAAATAGTATTACATTCCAAGCATCACTATCAACATTTTTCATTTAGATTTTTAAAACTAACAGTAACAACGTATTAAGTTTAATTAACTATGGATAATACTGAATAAATCTCACAGAAATTTCAACAAAAACCAGACATTACTAAGCTAACCATAACTTTAAACATAATGTGCACAACTATGGCACAGTAAAAAAATAACTCATTTTAAAGTAAAAAATAATAACAATAAATAAAAGGTTTAAAATCTACCTAAGCCAGTCTACCCGGCGAAGTTCCGAATAAGCAAAGGAGTCTTCAGAATAAGTCTTTGCCAGCTAAATTGCTACTGCTAGTGCAAACACTAAGAAGGTAGTTTATATAAATTATAATAAAATACATGCCTCATATCTACTCGCAAGTAATAGAATTTATCGGATTAACACTATAATTTACTTACAAAATTGCTTCTTCGATTTTGCTCATTTTATGTTGGTTGACACCATCAAAAACACTTTTTCATCATTTTCCAAGTACCAAAAATGACAAGGTATCACACTCACACTTACTCCAATCTGTAAAGATAAAAAATTAAAAGGCTACAAAATCAAAATAGTAACCTTACAGTATAATGACATGGCGATCCAAACGGGTACAAGTTATGACATGAAGTTACATTAGTGCGCAGATATCACGAACGCTAACTGCAACCAACCGATGCTGAAATAAAACTCAGTTTCTTTCATTATCACTCCATATTTTCGCTGATAGTGATACTACTAAAAGCGAGGTTTGTATTATATGATAATTTTTATTTTGGTTTATGCATATAACCCAGTTTCCATTTTTTCGAATAAAACACATAGTTCATCCGAAAATATTCTTAGTACTTTACAAACGAGACTTCTTCAGCAAAAAGAAAAGAAAAAAGTAAAATATATCAACAATTGTGCTTTTCACGAATATTTCAGCTAATATTAGCATACCCCTTTCTGTACCATTAGTTCGTTATTTTACCGTCCATTAAATTAACTTCTATTCCCTTCAAAATCTCTGATATGTTGTTATACAGTAAGCGCTCACGCGACCTCTAGCTACACAAACATGTCTGGCAAGATGTGTCTATTCCCATAAGCACTAAGTAATATTGTGATATTTCAGGCATACGGATGTCCCGAAAAAAAGTAAATTAAGTAGGTCCGCTACGGGGTATGTACACTTGCCATGCTTTTTCTACCTTCTAATTTTAATGTATAAATGTTTAAAATTTTTCGTATATTCTAAGTATTTGCATAACACGAGGTCCAAAAAGTCATAAAGTTGACTTTGTTGTGGCTGCCTTTCTTCCATTATCATTCTATGCCCTGTGGATATTGTTGCGTCAAGGAGGTCACGTGACTAGTGTCACGCCACCTGCTTTCTAGAACTATCCCGTTCCTTCGGGAGTGCTCTAGCATTTACTATGTTTGTCTGGTATATATATATAAGACCTCACAACGTAACGGGATAATATGTGTGTAGGTAGTCAGTAATTGAACTGCAGTCAGATAGTATTGTTGAAGTTGAGCACGTTCGTTGTTATAGCGCGACTGTTGAAAATAAGTGTATCGGTAAAGTTGTATTCGGAAAGAATTAACCAATTTTAATAAGTAAGGACTTGTGTCGCTAAAGTTTCGTCGAAACGAAGTTACGGAAAATCAACTAACGACTGGAGGCGTAACAATATTGTTATGTCTCCGTTTATTAATTAACTTTCCTTACTTAATAAAACTGGTTTATTCTTCCCGAATACAACTTTACGATATACTTATTTTCAACAATCGCGCTAAAACAAATGCTATATCAACGAACGTCAATAATACTTCTGACTGCAGTTCAATTACTCACTATATACACACACACATACATTATTCTCCCGTCACGTTGTCACCCTCTTT